>NW_027106983.1:630503-644353 GCF_000696795.3 Halyomorpha halys
GTGTTGTATCTATATATATATATATATACATTTTAATGGATATATATGTTTTAATATAACTTAAAACCAATTTGTAACAACCAAAAAGAAATTCTACTTACAACTTTTAATGAATACATTCATTTGTTTAAATAAAATAAACAAGGCATCCCATTCCAAAACCATTTGGGTCCATTTTTATTTCTTTTACTTATTTAATTAACAGTTTTAGTACTAGATTATCATGAGATAAAAGGATTTTTATCATTTATATGATTTTTTCAGCTACATTAAATGTTGTTTCTTCAAGACAGTTCATTCTTTCATCTAGTACCAAAATTGTTAGATAAAAAAAAAAAAAAAGAGGCAAAACTAATTCAATGAGATTTTACAAGTCCTTCGTTATAAACGAGTCTTTGTCATTTAGAATTTTGAAATAAAACTGATCTTTTTCCTTTACATTTGAAACAGTTTGGATATTCTGGCTTAATGCAACCTGACAAGTAAATAAAGCTTTCCTCCAAAACTCTTTGGAATCTTGAACATCAAAAAAGAAGAAGGTAATTTATATGGGTGTCAAGATTAATACCAAAATATAATAGACAATATTTACTGAATGCCACAGTTTAAATATCTACTTCTATAAAACAGTATTTAGCAAATTTTGGAACTTACATAATTAAATGTTGGTATTTATAAATTTAAACTCTAAGCAGTGGTTTAAAATTATTTTGAAAACAAAAATGAAAGTATTCATTAAACATTTGATCTAACTGAAAACAAACTCTAACTGACAGTTCCTGATTTAAAAACAAAAGATGAGTTCTGAATTATTTAATGCGATGACTATTTCAAATGTATTTTAGTTGTCAACCACGTAAACATTTTTCTCCAAACCAAGTTGACAGAACTCGTCCTAATCTTATGAAATTTTAGTCTGGAACAAATGTATAGAACAGTCGTTCTTTAGGAAATTAGTTGATAAAGATGAAAGAAATGTGAAATGAGAACAAAAGGTAGAAAGCCTCATCTAAAAGAAGAGACCAACACAGGTACAGAATAAAATCATTCATCGATCAACGGTTTTCAAATTGGTAAATTAAATTTAGTTTTTATTGAAGTGAACGTGATTCATTGGGAAAAAAACTAGCTTCTACCTGTTTTAATGTCATTCTAAACTACAGAAACTACTATAATTTATAAAACACACTGAAAAAATTAATTTTAAACCTTAGAAATAAATAAAACATTTTTAAAAAGAACTAGCATAAATCAGTCATTAAATGAGTTGATAATGATTATGAACGTCCCCTACCTGAGAAATGAAAAAAGCAAGACAGCAAACATCAGGGTCAGAAAATCTTTAAATGATACCAGAGAGCATAAATGATTAATTCAGGTGCAGGCGTGATTAGCAATGAAAAATATAGCATAATAAAACATTTTAATATGTCTATGTTCCTGCCCTTCATTGGATTGATTTTCTATGGAAAGCAAACTAATTGACTTGTTTTATGTGGTCAAATCATCCCCATGAGTATCTACGGCTTAGGCCAAATTATTCTAATGCCATATAGTATATTCCATTGCTGACTATACCCTCAATCATATATTTGTTTTTTCTACTATTTTTAATAACAACAAACTTAAATTGAAATGTGTTCAGCAAAATAACATAGTTCTGAGCATCGATTAATGTTCATTGCTGACTATTATATTTTTTCATATTTTAGTTTAATTTAAAAAATATATATATATTTCACAAGCTATATTTAGAATTGAGACTTATTGTTAAATGAATATTCTTACTTAATTGTTAATAATTAAATTACTTTTAGAATCATGGACATTAAATTAAATAGGGCTTTCAGTGAAGATAGAGTCATCAAGGTTTATATCAAATCTTAGTAAGATTTATTCTTATCAGAAAAAAAATAAATCCTAAGCAAGATTATAAAATTTCTAAATAACAATAAGATTTCAGAAAAGTAAGGCATAGTAAAAATAAGAGACATTATATAGTTCAATACCATTATGAAATTTTCACATATATTTAGAGTATACAATAAATTTAAAAAAAAGTATCTTTTTCTCAATCTTTGAATTATTTCAAACGACTCTATTGAATAAACACACACACACACACACACACTACATACATATATATATTAATAGTGATTGAAACATTAAATTATTCTAAATTAGAAGGATAACATAAAGAAAAAAGAAAGAAATTAAAAATGACGGTACTTGCGTTTATCTGGAAGGCCATAACTCTAAATTATACAGTTACTACAATCACTAAGAATTTCTGGTGGTTCAATGTTCCTCATTAATAACACAGTAATATAACATTGAGAATTCAAGAAAAAAAAAAAAATAGGCTTTTAGTTTTGGATAAGTAAAAAAATGGAATAAAAATTTTGATAAGACTCTTGAGTATCAGAAAGGTTGATCTTAGGTCATATACTATTTCCAGACCTAAATAATGCTCATCATTTGAATATGCATATATATTGCTACATATAACCAACTAAAAAGTTAAATTAAAAAATTTAAAAAAAAATTTTTAATTGTTAAAAAATTTTCAAAGCGAAATTAATAAAATGGAACAGATCAGTATTAAATCAATTATAATAAAGAAAATGTTTAATATATACCTGTGTTTTTCAACGATAGTTCTGGCATTTTCCAGAGTCTTACTGGTTGTGAACAAATTTAAAGGGTTTGTGATAGTAAAATAATACTTTGCTCTTCCTATGTAAGTACTCTGGTCCCACCTAGGCTTATTAATATCAATCTTCGATAAGTCACCCATCCTTGCAATTTTCTTTTTGGGATGGCTATATATATAATACTTATCACTTTATTAAAATCAACAAAAAATTAATAAAGACTTCATTAAAGTTTCATTAGTAAAATTAAATAATTAAACTTTACATTAATGACTAAGATACATCATAAAGGCAGTCCACATTCAAATCAAACTGCTCGCAGGAATTGATTTTCCCCTCAAGATCTGGTAGCAGTGTTGCCAAACTGAAAGTTAACATGATCCCTCTATTCCCTTCTAATTTCCCATATTTCCATTTTTCACATAATGAAGTAAGTGAGAAGCGTAGAAGCAACAAAATTGGAATAGCGAGTTTTTCTTTTATCCATCTTCCTGTGCTTGGACCAAACTTACATTTCAGTAATGACGAAATTATGAAGTTATTGATAATCATTAGTTAATTATTGATAATTTGACTTTTTTTTTTTTTATACTGAAATGTTAATTTAGTTCAAACTCTGGTTGGTAGAAAAACCTCGTTACCAATTCTACTTGGATTCTCACGTGCTCAATTCTGTACATAAAACGATTGTTAATACCTTTAGTTTTTACCGATAGAATATGAACTGGTTATTAACATGAAACTGGTGTTAAGTCCATAACACTTTTAAAATATGGAGTTATAAAACGCGCGCCCTTGACTTGGCTGATTTCAGTTATCACAGCATACTAGTAAATTTATTGTTTATTGGTAAATTTTTTGGTTAAATCGAAACTGACGTATAAGTTTTAATTTTCAACAGATTCAAGGGAATTCGTTCAATAAATTTTTAATTTTTGATTTATAATTGGGACAACTAGTTACAAAGCCGGCTTAATCTGTTTTAATTTTTTTCTGCCCCAATCTCTGTGCCGGATCTGACACAGATAAAGTTTTTTTTTTTTTTCCGAACCCTCTAAAACAGAAATAAAAAATGAATTAGTAAGTGCATTACTGTGAAAAAGAAAAGTAATTCGTGTTGTGTCTTACCTTTTACTACCTTTGGTGTTTTAAGGTTACCTGTTATGTTTAATATCATATATGAGCTATCCATTCTAAAAAGGAGTTATTATACAGATAAAGGTAGGAGTCAGACCCTTTTTATACTGGACTGAGAGGCTTTTAGTCAGTACAACTTTGCTAAATGTTGCTGTACATTAGGAGCTTGTGAAAAAAATTGTCGAGGCCGATTTTGAAACTAATCGTCTCAACTTCACAGAGCATTTTCACAAATTTTATTCTATACGGACTAATCGTTAATGGTTACAAAAATTAACTTCAACATTTTTTTGCATACTGTGGTTTTACAGACCTTTTAGGTTTGTATTGACACAGATCAAAAATATTATTAAACTGGCGGGGGCTACTTTGAATCGTGTTGGAACAAGTCTAGAACCAATTTTCCAGCTAGCTAAGAATCTGTTGTGATGTATTTCCCAACGGTTGATAAAACCGTCTCTTCTTCATTTCTTTAAGATCATAAATAGTTTACCGCGTATTTGTAATTTCTTGAGAGGAGAAAATACATTCCAACCACCTAGTACCAACTAGGGGGAAAATGTGGTCCACCAAACATTGGATTTTGTAAGTTCTCACGGGCTTTAGGAGCTTTCTGGCCTAACTGCATAGCTTCGGTAAGAATTTCGACTCTCTAAGCCACACGTTTAGCGTTTTGGAAACTGCTGGGTACGTAGTAATGACTTGCACCGCGCTTGAGCCCCTGAGGAACATGCTACGGAGGAAGACAAGCATCTACGTGCTCACTGAGAGCATTATTATTCTCGGGAAAGAAAAGAACTACCCGTACTCCGAATCGTGCACTAGTGGAAGGTGGGGGCAGTGGAGTGTTTCACCTTTGCCCCCAGAGGGTGGGAGTTGGACGACGAAAATGTCCCGTATGGACTAAAGTGAAGTTACTTTGTATAGTATAGAACCGCAGGAAATGGATCTGTAAAAAATATTGGGCTGCCGGGAACAAACTGCCGAGAGCGAATAAAGCCGAATGCATTTCTAAATTACTTTGTTCTGTTAAACCCGTGAGGATTTAATCTGGAATTAAAGCTATTTATTTCTAATGGGTCTACAACAGTTATATTAGAATAAAGTGAACAGGTACTAAGATGAATACATACCAAAAATATAATGGTTCAACCAAGGGGTATTGTCCTGAAGTATCCAATCAAAGAATCCATATTCGTTAAAGATAATCAGATTAATTTTTAATTGAAAGGATACATAACAATAAGTAAACAATTTCTTAACATATCTATTTAGCTTCAGTTGAAATAAAAAAGAAGTAGAAGAATAAATTGATTAACCCTGCGTCATTTTATATTGCCATGGTTCCAAATCAAAAGTGAAAATTTTAAGATTAATTTAATTCTAAATAACTTTTATTTAGGCCTATTAAAGTAAATAAATTTATAATATCAATATTACTATGGGGATCAGGTGGTTAAGAATCATATCTACTAATGATTGCTTATTTGTGTATCAATATTAATCAATTGGAGGAAACTGTTTTTAAAAAATGTATTTTATTTATATAAAAAACAAAATAGGGATTACTACAGTGACAGGCCAGACAGATCACTACCATATACTCATATTTGTGATGATTCCTTATTAGTAGAACCGGATTTATGTGCAGTAACAACCAAAAAAACCTGCACTAAGAAAACAAAAATGTTAAAAATCGTGCAGCAAAAACTCAAAATGTGCATACAACACCAAAATCTTGCATTAATAATCATTATTGTTTAATTTATAATATCAATTCATGCAAAGCTTACCTGACCTTGTTAGAATCAAATTAAACTCGCTAAATATTCTATACGTTTATGAAAATATGCATAAAAAACTAAACTATGTTGATTAAAATGTATAGATTTATTCATATTGATCAGACCGATTGATTTTTTTTTAAATAATATAAATATAGGTAATATGATACAAAAAAAAATGAAAATCTCACTAATCCCAACTAGGTCAGACGGAAAAATGGAGGGCTTAATGTACAAGAAAGTGGTCAGACGGAAAAATGAAGGGCTTAAAGTACAAGAAAGTGGTCAGACGGAAAAATGAAGGACTTAAAGTACAAGAGCCCAGGAGGGGGAAAAAAGTTATTTCATCCCAAATTTTGATTAAAAAAAAAAAAATCTGAAACGCTACAACCCATGAAGGGTCAGGGGTTTGTAAAGAAGTACTGTTACTAGACCAACGGTTGTGCAAGGAGGTGGGTGATTTGGTCATAATCACGCTCGACCGTCAGATTTTTCCCCAATTAAGGGTACCCAATTTAAGTGGCTGGATGGGTGGACCCCAGGAGGTCTCCAAAACCCACAGGAGTTGACTCACGACTACAGTGTAACAGAAAACGATTTTCTGCTCAGCCAGATTCGAAATCGGATCCTTGGAGATAGTAACCACGCGCTTTACCCTGTGGCTACCGCGCTCCCACAAATTTTGATTACTTTCGTTAAAAGTATGTATAATTACTAGTCCAAATTGACGAGTCTGCCAACCATAGTAAGGAACAATACGAAATGGTGGCTGTTTGCACAAAACGTGCAGTTGTGTGCAGTATAAAATTAGTGTTATTTGAATGACATTTCCATGATTCGAATTTCTCCCGAGGCTCGGTGGATTTCAGAGCAAGAGAACAAAAGCTGCAATTGCACTTAAACCTCATAAGATATAACTCTACTCATAGGATGTAAACAGCTGTCGCTCTATCCACCTATCTCTTACAGGCCATTAATATTTTCTCATCTTTATTCTTACTGATTTCTTTACTCATTTATACTTTCTACAATTTTCTTACTTTTTGGTTTCTTAGTTTTTTTGTAATTTTATTCTATACAGCTTTGATTTCATTTTTTTTCTACTTTATTTATTTTGTCCAAATGATCTTTCATAGTTACATAGTTATAAATGCCGGTAACTATTTCCGCTTCCGAGCCCAAACAGTTCACCATTTTTCCTTCATCGCCAATTAACATTCTCGCATACGGGGCGTAATATCCTCCTCAGAATTACCCTTTCAAACCTGTATAGCAGTGTTGCCTCTGACTTCATAGAGTGCGGTTCCATTGTAGTGAATGCGCGGTCCATTAGACATTTTTTTTCATATTTTCATGTTTTGTTTAATACTTTTTGTTATTTTTATTTATATTATGAAATCAGGCGATGAATTAAACAATTCTCCCGGTTTAACCCTAGAACTCAAACATATTTCCGCTAATAAATCTAATGTAGACCAACAATCAGAAGAATCAGAATAGAAAAAAAAATTGAACGCATTGATTCAACACAGTCCCAATCACCCGTTTAAAAAATGGGTAAATACTACCAGGAAATTACTCCTGTAAAAGCTAGGGTGGGGGGTTCATTTAACATGTTATCAGAAATCGACCTTTCCTCAGATAAGCAGAGCAACACCAAGTACCAGCAATAACAATACTAACCCGAATGCTCAGCCTAATTCCACAAAAATACCGAATAATAATAAAGATAAAAAGCCAACTCCACTCTGTTCAGTATCTCTCAAAAACAACGAAAAGGCCAATCATATTTTTATTCTTAAACATTTATTTTCTGCACTAATTATAGTAGAACCTAAACAATGGAAAACTGACATTCCTATGTGTACACACTGCCATAGATAGGGTCATACAAAAAATTATTGTCATTTGGAACCGAGGTGTGCAAAGAGCAAGGGTAAACACCATTTCTCAAAATGCCAGTTAAAATTTATGGATAAGCCATATTGTGTAAATTGTGAACTATCACATGCGGCTAATTACTAGGGATGTAAATATTTGTTAAAACCACCTCAAATTGACTATGTCTTTATGTTGGAAAGCTTTAAAAGAACAAAAACAACTGGCTGGTTCGGATATAAACATTTATTAGGTTAATCTAACATTTACAAAACTTAAACGTAAAATAAACAAAAGAGTTATAAAATAATGAATACAAGTAAAAATAAAAATCCTTTTAGATAAAAATAAAATTAGATAAGTAAATTAAGAAAACAAAAGAGATACATTTACATAAAAACAATATAAGATAAATACTGGTCGATGAAAGGTTGATCCACTCCGATAGGTCAGAGGAAGATATTTTGCTTGTCGAAGTGTGTAGGTCGCTGCTCTGTAGCTAAATACACCGCTGCAATGGTCCAAGGTTGGTGCAATGGCTCATAAACAGTCGAAATGTCCCAAAAGCCAAGATGGCCACACTGGCACTTGTTGAGGGCAGACAGGGTCTAGTTATTTTTATGAATTATGCGAGCCGATTAATTAACAACAAAGCATATTGCACTTAAAGGCCAGAGACGCTGAAAAGGTCTGGTTCCGGACTTTAATATCGACTAAAACACTCAAAAATGTTGAATAAATAACATCAAATGAACTCAGACAGGGCTGGTTAAAAATAATCCTGGCCACTAATTAGCTGGAACTCATCTAAAAACGAAGATGGTCGGCCCGTTGCTAGGCGACCTATTAGCAACGGTTATCAACTCTTAGTAACTGTTTCTATTACTTCTTAATTATAAAACACAAATATAATTACATATTTCTCTTCTCAAATAACTAAATCCAATTAAAATAAAATAAATGTGACTAAATTAAAAACTAATACTAACTAAAATACTATTTACAAATTAATTATAAAATATGGCGTTAATAACATTATCAAATCCTTAAAAATAAAATAAACTCACCTTCAGAACCAAATGTTCGTAAATCTGAGATTGATTCAAACAGGAAAATCACTTCAAAAAACCTATATGCTAATGTTATTCGATCAATATCAAAACAACCGAAACCAAAAACTAAGTCTACAGTTAATCAAAATAACGAAATAAATTATGAACATTTATTGTTTTCAATAACTAAAATTATCATCGAAGCTATCAAATCGTATTTACCACAAATGATGACACATATATCCACGTTAGTCGCGCCTTTATTTACTAATGGACTATAACATAAATAACAGCTTACCTACAGTTACTAATTCTCTCCTAACTAACTGCGCTTTAATACAAATCATATATTATTCTACGAATGGTCAAATATTCATTTTCCGTCTATGGGCACGGAATTACGAAAATTGAAAATTGTAAACTTGAATGCTCATGGTATATCTTCACAAAGAAATTAATTCAAAATTTTCCTTGAAACAAGTTTCATCGATATAGCCTGTATAACTGAGACATGTTTATCCCAAAACATCAAATTGAAGATCCCAGGTTACCAAATTTTAGGTGATGACAGACTGTTTGACTCCTTCTGATGGTGTAGTCTTAATAATCAAAAATAATTTTGAGTTCATTGAAAATATCATTACCAACGTATTTAATGTAGAGGTCGTTTCTGTTCGTTTAAACTTGTCTCCTTCTACCATCGTCACAGCAGTTTATAAACCTCCAAATAAACAACTAATTCAAGACGAAATTTTAAAACTATTACCACCAGGGAACCATACATTAGTTTTAGGTGACATAAATTTTAAAAACATTTGCTGGGGAGTCCGCAAATAAAATTCTAGTGGAAATACTTTACTTGATATTTGCTCAAGGCACAATATCCAAAGACATACCTCAAATGAACTTACGATTTACCAGGTTGTAAATCTGACATTCTGAATGTCGTATTAACAAAAAATTGAGTTTCCCTCTCTCTTCTCAAGTGATTACAGCTTCAAATTCGGACCATATCCCTGTATTAATTAATTTCTCAACTGAGATAAACAATGAAACGGTGAGGAAATCCCTTATTAATGTAGTGATCGACTGGGAAACGTACAAAATTGTTGTCGATGAAAACTTACAACTGAAAAAAAATTTTCTTACCGCTCAATAGACAAAAGTATAACGACATTAAATGAGTCGGTCTCAAACAGTTTACGTATTCTCGTACATGAAGCGACTGTACGATCTTTCCAATTAAGGAGAAAAACATTCTCTGGCAGCTGCCGTATATCAGCAGTGGCCCGAGAAGTGTTTTAAATATAAGAACAGTTGTTAATGGTTTTAATTTTGAATTTCTGTTTAGGATAGGATATACCATTGCTACTAACCTTGCATAAGTTTGAGTTAGTTTGATGTTGATATGGTGATTCCAGGTAAGGCGGCGATCTAGGTGAATTTCCAGGTATCTTACTGTTTCACTGGCAGGATTCCATTTCACATTTTTACCTTTGAGGATTAGATCCGGTGGTTTTGGTGGGCGTCGGAGAGTAAAAACTTTTTGAGTTACATTTTTCAATGTTCAAGCTAATCATCCATTTAGTGAAATATTCTTCTAGATCATTAAGATGTCTTTTTAAAGTGTTTCTAGCGGTTATTATGTCATCATGTTCAGAGAACACAGCTGTATCGTCAGCGAACATAGTTGTGGAGGTATGTGTGGACTGGATGATGTCGTAAAGGTAGAAGTTGAACAAAATGTGAAAAAAGGACTGATCCTTGTGGAGTACCGGCATGGATTTGTCTAAGGGTAGAATTTTTGTTATTACTTCTGATAGAAAATGTTCTACGGTTGGAGAAAGAGCTTAGAATATTGTATAGGTATTTTGGAGTACCTGCTTTCTTTAGCTTATATAGGAGACCTCGATGCCAGACCTTATCGAATGCTTGTTGGAAATCCAAGAACGCTACCAGGGTGTCTTTTTTTTTGGAATCCGTTAATTAAAAATTCCGATAGTCTTGCCAGTTGGCGAGAAGTGGAATGGCTATTGAAAACCGAATTAAAAATTAGGAATAATTTTGATGCTCTGAAAAAAAGAATTAAGATGTTTTTTTATAACTGATTCCAGTAATTTCCCAAAAATGGGTAATAAACTGATAGGTCTATAGCTGCTGATTTATTTAGAATTCTTACCAGGCTTGTGAATACAATGAGTTCAGCTTTCTTCCACGTATCAGGAAGATATCCAGTTAGAAGGAAACTATTAAAATTGATGTGATGAAAACGTCAGCTTTCCTGAGTAACATTTTGATTGCTATGACTGGTCAAATGATGATCAAATTATGACCAAGATATTTCTTTATATTGAGCTTTATCTTGAGGTCCTGGATTTCTTTTGGGGACGTCAATTTAGTTGGGAGCTAAAGTTTTGCGAGTGGAAGATTTAGATACTTGTCAATTTCATCAGTGGCTTAATTCGGACTTATATTTGTATTGTTAATCGGACAGACAAATTTCAGTTGTTTCTCCAGAGTAAAAGATATAAAAATCAATACTACAAAGAAGGAGCATCATAAAACTCTAATAAATTATTTTAGTTCAAAGCAATACAACTTTCATTGCTACCAACTACTTGAGAAAAAAGCATATAGAGTGGTCTTAAGAGGCCTTCATTCAACTACCTCCACAAGCGAAATAAAAAGTGGCTTAGAAGAAATAGGACATAACGCCCCAGATATCTCTTGCGTATAGCACCCCACGGAAAAATTTCCACTACCACTGTTCTTCATAGACCTAGAGCCTGCACGGAACAATAGCGAACTATTTCAGCGAAGTATACAAGACTTGTATACTTAACGGTACGCTTTGAGCAGCCTAGGCAAAAATCTATAATAGTGCAGTGCACTAACTGCCAAAACCTAGGACATAACAAGAGTTACTGCCATCACCAATCCAAGTGCATCAAACACCTGCCTGAAATCACGGGAGGAACCTGCCATATGTGCACTGTGCACAAAAGACCATCCGGCGAACTACAGAGGGTGCGAGGTATATTAAAACTTATACAAGCAACGGACCCACAATAGAGCATTAAAACTCTTGATGAGAAGAATCGCACACAAGTACCTCCTGAAGTTGGGAATTTAGCCAGTATTCCAGAATTACAGAAAAATGCAACTCAACTTAACCAGCAACAACCTTCTGTCTCAACCGTCTCAGATCATCATCGTCGGGAACACAGAAGACAACAACCATATTCTGAAATCACAAGAAACCAGCAATCTCGACGTCAGACGCATCAGGACTTCCATTCCTATCCCCAGACCTCTCATTCTCAGTCTCAAACTCCTTATTCGCTTGTTCCTTCCCATCATCTATCTTTAAAGGTTAAATTACCCCCGAAGCATCCAACTCCTTCTCATCCTAATCTGCAAGTAAACAACCCACCCTAATTACCGGTTGAAATAGATCATGTACCCAATACCTCACGACGGGTTCACCCAACACCCAGCGCTCCGACTCATACAAATTACCCAGCCCCTGAGCCACATCCTCATCCACATCTCAACTACAATCCAACCGATATAACCTCAATCCTGTCATCCTTCCTGTTGGATCTCCAAAATACCATAAAACCGTTAATCATCCTCCTCACTAGAATCGTGACCGAACTTACTTTCAATCTCCCACGATGAGCGCAAAGCCCCTAGTTATCCTTTTGTGGAACGCTAATGGACTACATAACCACCGTGACGAACTCGATATATTTCTCCACAACAAACTCATAGATATTGCCCTGTTGACAGAAGCTCACTTTACTCAACGGTCACATTTCTGCATCCGTGACTTCATTACTTACAGATCAGACCACCCAGATAACACTTCACATGCCGGGTCTTGCATCCTTATTCATAAATCCCTACCCCATTCCCTCATTCCTTCCCCTCCAACTGACACTATCCAAGCAACCTCTTTAATAATTTCAACTCGTCCTTTCCGCTTAACATCATCAGCTGTATACTGCCCCCCTGGTAATTCCCTTTCCTACAATCACCTTGACCCTTTATTCCGATCCTTCGGATCGCGCTTCATTGCTGGAGGAGACTATAATGCCAAACATCAACGATGGGGATGTCGTACATCCAATACCCGTGGTAATATTTTTTCCAGAGTTACTACCTCCAATAGTTATTCTATCCTCACGCCCATGAGTCCTACTTATTGGCCTACATCTCTCAAGAAACGTCCAGATATCCTAGTTATATTTATCACCTCCCAAATTTCCTGTTTCCGGACCATTATCGAATCTATACATGACCTTTCTTCAGACCACAGTCCAGTTATCCTTTCCTTACATTCGAGCTCCGTTCCTAAGCCCTCTCCTCTCTCATTGATTAAAGGACGAGTTGACTGGGACAAATTTCGTAATGATTTGGAAAACAAACTGGATTTAAAAACTCCACTTAAAACTAAACATGACAATAACGAAGCAATAAAAAACTTCTCAGACTCTATAAGAATTTGCATATACGACAACCGGACGACCAGTAAAATTATTAATACCATACGTATTAACTTGCCACAGCACATTCGCATCTTATTAAAGGAAAAACGCAGAGCAAGAGCGAAGTGACAGAGAACTAGATACCCCACAGATAAAACATATTATACTACATTAAAAAACAAACTCAAAACAGAACTTAAAAAATTGAAAATACAAAATTTAACTAACTTAACTCAAAACCTCACGACTACTGACAAATCTTTATGGACGGCCACTAAGAAGCTTCTTAACTTCAAAAATTTTAATCACTCTCTTCTTTCTGAATCACAAACATCGACTAAATCGGACGACGAAAAAACACAAGTATTCGGTCAGCACCGTTCAAAAACATTTGACCCACACCCTGACATTCTTAATCCAACCCACATCGAATACATTGAAGAAGAATTAAACATTTCACTCCAAATGGCCCTTCCTCCTAAAGCATTTCATCCTTCAGAGATATCCAACATCATTCAGAAGTTATCCAACTTCCCGCAAAGCTCCCGGTTATGACCTAATTACATCCAATATTCTAAAAGATCGATAATAAAAGAGATTTTTATTTTTCATCGTAAACCCATGACCTCTTGTCCTACAGTATCCTTTAATAATACCCCACTTACTCATGTCGAACAGATCCGTTACTTAAGACTACATCTCGACAAACGACTGACATGGAATCCTCACACAAGACTAAAAAGACAAGAAACTGGTCGTCGATTCCGACTATTACAACATTTACTAGACAAATGGTCTAAATTGCCAATCCATTACAAAAGACTGATCTACATGACTATTATAAGGCCTATCTGG
>NW_027106983.1:645474-658740 GCF_000696795.3 Halyomorpha halys
CTTATTCATTAATTTAGTTTAAAAACCCCGTAAAGGTAACAATTTCCACTTGGTTTAACGTATTGCTTGTACTTGCCCGCTATCTACCGGAAAAGTTGGGCCTCACAGGCTTTAGAGGAAATCTAAGGCTCTCTGTCTTTTTAAAACATTTTTCCCCACTCACACATATCTTTTCTCTTGTTTCTTCCTTATTAACTTCATATATATTACTGTGTATCTTTTATTTGTACGTATGTATTGTATAACTTATATGTTATCTTTCTTGCCCATTGCATCATATATATCGTTTTCTTTCAAAAATTTGATTGTTTGTTTTGATGTCGAATTGTTTTTTGTTTTTTTTAGACATTACTTACATATTTTATTATGTTAATTCAATTACTCATCATTTACGTTTTCTTACGCACCGTGAGACCTAGTATTAATTAGAAACATTTCGCTAGCATTGTGTAATGTAGCCTTCCTTAAAATGCAAGCCTGCAGGAAATTAAGACATTTCAGATTCAATTCAAATTCAGGCAAATTTTAGAAAATAATAGGCTATAAAAAAAAAAAAGATATCTGAAATGCGATATATTCGAAATAAAAAATAATGGGTTTCTATGGATAAAACAAACGATACAGAGGGTCACTAGATAGCTAGTGTGATTATCGTTTTTTTTTCCAAAGAAAAAGTATAGAATGCAAAATCATTTGTACTGATATTTGAAGACGAAAACTAACTATCAAATAATTGTTTGACCGATTCGAATAAAATACGGTGATGTACTCTTATTCATGAGTGATGCAACACTTTACATGATGAAAAAAAAGAAGATAATTATAATGTTTTATCCTAGGATGATACTAGTTACTAGGACCGGCTGAAACTGAAAGATTAAGTCCTACTATGTAAACAGATTAATATTGAGTGTGAAAAAAGGTCGAGGCGATCAGGTGGATAGTATTAAATATGGTACTGAATTTTATTATGCTGAAAATCCTCTATAGATTGAAATCACTCTTAGTAGTTTTTATGAAGATAAAAGCGTAACTAAACAACTGTTAAAATTAAAAACAATAAAAAAATGGCCTTGCCAATATAAATTCTAATTTTAAAAAAATTAAAAACTTGGAAAAAACGCCCGCCAAGTTCATTGTTCAAAATAGCTATCTCACGACTATATATATATATATATATATTCATTTCCTGGATGCTATCCATTTTTCTGCCCAATTTTATCGGTTACATAATTATCTGAATTTCAAGGTTAATAATCTGTCATTTGAGAACACAATCTACGGTATGATCCGTTACGGTATAATATAATTGTATCCAACAAATTAGTTCTTTAAATGGGCAACTGAAAGTTGTTGATGCAATATGATAAAATTTATACTAAACCTTGTTAACACCAATTATCAACTTTTCCCTACCATTAAACAAAATCGGAACAGCCGTTTTCAAAATACAGATGTTAGAAAAATACGTTTGCGTTAATAAAGTAGGTATATTGAGCATAATTACGTGTGTGTAAGCATAAGTTGCTAACGGAGTCTAATAAAATCGGTGAGGCACCATCTAGATTCCAACCCGTACACTCCTTGAAAATTCCATAAAAATCTGATCCATTATCCTCCAACAACCATTTTACTACAGACACGAATCCAACTTTGTTCGTTGATGTCAGAAATGTAAAAGGCGAATGACATTTTTTTATTCTAAGGACAAAGATTCAACATATTCACTACCGAAGCAAATAAGCTCTGCTACAAGGGTCATTATGAAAAACTTTGTCAAATAATTCTCCATTACGTTGCTATTCAGCAATATCCAACATAAAATTTTATTATATATAAAAAAAACAAAAAACCCTGGTGAAGTATTAGAACAAGTTTCGTGTTGGTCTTGAATATTGTTTAATTTACACATCTGAAATAAGGTAATGCACTCATTTTCTGTACTTTGAGAGATATTTGGGAAAGACAAGCAATTAGCATTTCTTTTAAAAATGGCGGTGAGTGTGCATTAACAGTAGTGAATAGAAAAATTTGAAATTTTTAACGTTACACATAACCCGAAAACATTAGTGAAGGCACCTTAATTTCTGTAACTAGTAATAAAAAACTGTCAATCAACCGGACTTTCAGAATCACAATTTTTATTGCATCAATAACGCCGAGGTGGCTTAGAATTACGTATGATGACAATGTATCAAGGGAGTTCAGTTTTCTAGTTTAAGTTTGGAAGTAGGGAAGATGTCTTGCACCTCCATTTCACCATAGATTGTCTCGAACCATGCTTAGTACAGTCTAGCTTCCACCAATAAGAATCGCTTTGGGTTTTGATACCTTTAAAGATTTTTACACTCCTTCAATTATTTTTTATTATCAATTTTATTTTTGAAGTATATAAATTTATTTACTTATGTACTGTTTTAATATTTTACACACTTCTAACAACATTTTTTACATGTTCAAAAGTTTTTATTTTTAATTGTTTTGAATTATTTCATGTAATATAAATATTTGATAGAAAATGCGGTGGTATACAGTAACTATTGACGGTTCTTATTCATTAATTTAGTTTAAAAACCCCGTAAAATATTCATGTATCAGCTGATTGCATACATTGATTTAGTGGCATACGCGTAGGACAACAATATAGAACCAGATATTTAAATTTTATTTAGCTAAATATTACATTTTACACATTATATAATGCTTAATAAATTAGTAGAACAGAAAATATTAGTAAAAAATGCTTTTATGAGCTTAGTTTACATGTTGCTAGACACAAAGAACTAAAATTCATATCGCATGTTGGTTTAGGTAAAAAACACAGACTAAAACATGTCACAGTTTTCGTATCTGTGAACGGTGTTGATAGTTCTAGATATCTAAAATCGCCTACAAACATCATCAGTAATGGCCATTTTTATTGCATTCCAATAGAAAAGGCAAACAGAAAACAAAAAAGTACTACTTCTTTATACAGTTGACTGCTAAGATAATGAACGAAATAACAATCTCTAACGATGAAAGAGTTGATAAGGTATTATTAGTCATTTGTTTCACCATATAACATTTTCTTTGGACTATCTACGTCTTTTCTAGCTCAGAAATATCCCAGCTAATGGTAGAAACACGTCCCACATAACAATCTCAATCTTAATTTCTGGTCTTTTGTCCCACCAAATTAACACCAGCACTGTTGCAGTAACGAGGAAGCCAATATTGACGGTTTCATTCCCTCGGCCACAAACCTGATTGTACCTAATAGTACCAGGACAGCAGTGAACAGATTAGAACATTATTTACTACATTTTCTCAAAGAAAAATATCTGAAATTTCTCGAACAGCCCAACCCTAATTTTTCCTTCCACTAATTAACCAATAATTAATAATATAACCTTGCAGACATTATTCGCTTTACATGTCCAAACCACCTTGACATTTTTGCTTTGATGGAAGTGGGGATATTTCTGCTTACATTAATCAGTCTGGCATAGGTGCATTATTGTTGAGGTTTTTACTCCAAAAGACATTCTAGTGTTTCAAGGATGTTAATAGAATGAGTTGAATTATTCTGAGCTAATAGTAAACACTTGGGAACATTTTTAAAAACATTTTTTCAAATAAAATTTCCGATTAACGTTGATATATTAACATTAACAGGATGGTGTCTCTGAAATAGCTAAATCTTGCTTCTGTGACAATAGTTACATATTCTGTAAAAATTAATTTTAATAATTTAATTTAGTTCAATCAACTCGCAATTTATTTTAATAACTTTATATAAATATAATTGAATAGACTGCATGTTTAGTTTTATACGAACAAAATTGGTTTTAAATTAGACTAGCGCTCAAACGGATAAAACAATGAAAAAAAAATTACCTAAACGTTTTTAGATTTTTATTCACCAAGTAATTTAAAGGTAAACATAAAAGCGTTATTTTTGAATATCTTTTCTGAATATTAAAACTAATTAATTCACTTAATAATATTATACGATTTTTTAGTTTATATTCAGTTTTCCTTCAGGTTTTTTTTTGTCTTCAAGTATGGGAAAGTAATTTGTTTTTAAATATAAAGCCATTTCCACAGATTAATAAATTTCAGTAATCATTTGTTTAAAATAAAGAAACAACCTTATTAGTAAAATACTCAATGAAGTATTTGTGGTTAAAAATAATTAAGAACTACGGAAGCAGATTTAAAAGATAAATATTTTTCTGAATACATTGTAAAACTACACCTGGAATTATGAAAAAAATCTTTGAATGGAATTCGTAATTAAGCTGTCTAACTTATTGATGAGATTTCAATAGTTGTATCTTAGACTAATTAAAAAAAACAGTCACAGAAAACACGATACTAAAGTCGTTGGGTATGTTTTAAAAAATAAAATATTTTATGAAATCCAATTTTGAATTACATGTATTTACATATATAAATTTTCTTTTCTAAATCGTAAATTTTCAGCTGAAATCGGGTCAAAATGTCAGATTCGAACTGAAAAACCTTCAAATTTATCTATGTGAGCTGTTTTAGTATTAATTGTTAATCTGAGGATAGACATTTGAGTAGATCCAGATATTTGGATTTTTTATATCTGTTCAAAATCTGATGATTATTCCATAAAATAGTAGATTTAAAAACAACCTCCACATCAAAATTATCAAACGAATAATTTAAACCATTACCGTTTAGCCCATTAGTGTCGCGTAAACAATCACATCGCGCCAGCTTTTTATTAAGCAATAAAGAATATAATTCAATTAAAGGAAGGACATTAGTCCTTACTATGATCATAGTCCAAGAATGAAACAATTTTAAAACGCAAAAGACCGGGTAGTTCTGATTATTTGATACGATCTAGTTGATCAGTTGATATGAGTTGTACAGCTGACCCTCCCCTCTCCCCCGCAAGTTAACGAACATTCCTCGTAAACTTATTAAATATTATATATTATATTCATAAATCTATACAAAGAAAAAGCTACACATTAAATACAACAAAAGAAAGTAACAATATATACATTTAAACCTAAGAAAAAAAATCACTTAAGTTAAAAAATAAATAAATAAACAACACTCTCTGTACAACAATCAACAATTTTCTTCAGCAAAATTCTTCTCCAATAAATTTCTTCCCTTAGGAGGGGATTGAGGCCATTCCAGGCCGCCAAGGTTCCGCCGATGTAGTTAGTTTCACTGCTCCAAATGGACCGTCCTATGTTTTCTTAATTCCTTTAAATTCTCTATAGTGACCACGTTACGTTCTCTGATTGTGATTATCCTAAATGGGCCCTCGTATCTCTGCAGTTCTTTTTCACGAACTCTCGTCCGTCGCCAGATGAGATTCTCTCTGGAATGCCTTAATGACGTAATCTCTGGAACCACGTTCGCAGGGCCTTCGATACTGCTTCCACCGATTTTTCTGTCACTGGGTACGCCATTGCTAATTTACTCAAGACATCTACTACTATGATCCACTTGTACCCTCTTCAAGTAACGAGTCCACCTTTAGATCACTAAGTGGAGTTTCTGCAGTGGGTCTTTCTTCCTGTATCGCCTGCAGTGGGTGCCGGTCATAATTGGTGCTTAGGCATACTTCACAATTTCCTATGGTGTCTTGAATAGTACGCTTCATTCCCCACCAAAAATATCACCGGCACAGCACCTGGGGAGTTTCACTAAGCCCCCTATAATTCGTCTTGTCCCGGTGATAGGCAAGCATCACCTCTTTCTGGCGTTTTGATTCCCGGAGAGTCTCCACCATCATCGTGCACCGTATAAATGTCCGGTCTATACCAATTCTTTTCAACCGCCAGAGACGCTGAACTTTGTCCCAAAGAACTACATTGCCAATATACAAGTGGTGGGTCTGTCCCGGTTTAGTTGCATCTTTCAATGCTCTGCAAAACTGGTCTTCTTTGACACCCGGTGAGGACCTGATGGTTGTGATACTACAGCTACCGTATTTACCGTTCTCCATTTTCATTAATTCTGAAGTCTTTGGTTTTCTAGATCATCTGGCGGCGTTTGTCGTTATCCATCTCATGTAACTTTTCCATTTCCGTGGGTATACTTGCAATTTATTCTTCGTCTTCGGATGTGACAACACTGTTCTCAGTGTCCGGCATTTCATGTTCTTCATCTTCTGGGGTCCACCCTCTTAGGAACTGTCTCCGACTTCCCTATGGTTCACCTTGCTCATCCTCGATTGCATTAATCATTACCGCCCTTAAAAGCCAGTCCGCAACCACGTTGTCCTTCCCGGGCTTGTACGCAATGTCCATGTTGTACTGGCTGAGGCTCTCCTTCCATCTGGTGATCCGTGCAGATGCCTTTAGTTTACCAATCCACTGCAATGGTCTGTGGTCGGTGTGTTCCAGAAAACATCTCCTAAAAATATATAGTCGAAAGTGTTCCACCGCCCACACGATTCCCAGCAACTCCCGTTCCTGGGCGCTGTAACGGGTCTCCGAAAGGGTGTGCCGTCAACTCGCTACGCTATGGCTCGCTCTTCCTCTTCATATTAGTGCGATAACACCGCCCCGAGAGTGTATTTATTTACATCAGTCGAGAGGGTAAATTTCTTAAATTCCGGGACCGGTTCTATGCACTTACGTACGTTGTTCTCCATCTGAGGTGTTATCTTTATGTATTCCCTTTGTTCAGTAGATTGTTAAAGGGTACAAGATACTCCGGCATATCCGGTACGAACCTTCGATAGTAGTTCAGCGCTCCCAGAAATCGTCGCACTCCTTTCACGTCTTTGGGTACCGCCATCCTTTGCAAGGCTAACACCTTCTGTATGTCTGGTCTTACGCCATCTTTGGAGATAGTGAGATAGTTTGTGACCCAAAAAATTAATCCGGTTTTGCCCCAATACCTACTTCTCTTTGGATAACTTTAGGCCAAATTCTATCATGCACTGGAACACACTCCTTAGATGATCCACATGGTCCTCTTCCGATCTGCTGAACACCAGTAAGTCATCCATGTATACCTTGCAAACTGCCACGTCCAATCCTCTCAGGAACTCATCCATCAGCCTCTGGAAAGCCACTGGTGCGTTCATAAGACCAAATGGCATCCTTGTAAATTCTGAGTAGAATCTCGATAGACTTTGCTTCAATTCAGCTTATTAGTTGGTCATCCCCTTTTATGAAGTGGCTCAGTTCTCCTGTTTATCAGTAAACCGCTCGAGGTCAATAACGGCCTTCCTCAAGTCTTGTGCGGTTGCTGTGCGTACTTTTATCCACTCAAATGTTGAGGCGTGGGCTTCCGCTAGAGAAACTTCCGGTAGTGGGGCAAGCTCCTGGGGTGGAGGAGTCACCTCCATGGGAGGTGGATTCTGGACCCCGTTTTTTTTAGCTTTCAGGTTCAAGACCGCATATCTGACGATACACCCATTATTTTAAAAAATGGAAGTTGAGAAAACAACATTAAAAATTTCTCTTGAAAACAAATATTGCTCCAGTATCTAAAGTTCCCGGGTTTCGGCACCAGTTAAACGTTTGGTAAAACAAAGACTTAAAAAAAGGTAAAAGGGAAGGAAAATTGACCAGCTCTGTTGCTACTCAAACACTGACTTTTATTGAGGTCAGCTCGTCTATGTTTACATTTGAGTAGCTGATATGAGTTGTATTACTGCTGACTGTGACTTTTATATATATATATATATATATATATATATTTGTTTAACAGCTAACCTACAAATAGTTTTTTGTAAAAAAAAATAAAAAAAAAAAATAAAGTTTTTTGAAGAGCTATTTATCGGGTACTACTAAGCGTATAGATCATAAAGAAACCATTTTTAACTTATACTAAAAAAATAAAATAAATAAAAAACAATGATAAGTACGTACGTAAAGAGATTCTGCAATACTACGAAACTATATAGTATACGACATTTAAGTCTAAATTGGTTTAGATAGGTACTAGGGAATGAGCAGCAATAAAAATACTCGAACATTTTCATTCTGTTACATATCCTGGAACCAAATAAAGAGATTAAAGAAGAAAACTACGTGTTTTCTGCTTCCTTCTTGATGAGTGTCCTAATCAACTTTTCCTCTGTGAGGAAATGTATTGGTGAGCAAGTAATGATCTTAAAGTAGAAGAAAATCTTGGCCTAAAGGGGGATACTAACAGAAAAATAAAATCATTCACACTCATGTGGTCGATCATTTTTAAAAAAGCTCAGTAACTGAAATAGTATAATACAAGAATTGGAAAATTTCCTATAGGTTTCAAGGTTTCTTTCCACTAGAATCGCCATAAAAATGCAGATTGTTTTTACTTAATTGAATTCTAATAATTACATGCATAAATCGGACGTCACGCAGAAAACGTCATTAAAATCGTCCAGGAGAGTATGAAGTATTGCTATACTTTAAATGATACAATTTATAAAGTATTTGTGGACGCATACGTCATATAAATACATGTAAAGGGAAGCATTGAAAAGAAATATTTGACCGTTTCTCGTCGAAATGATACTCTTTTAGCTTCTAGTCCCGATTGGATTTAAGATTGATATCAGCCCAGGTCGACTTCATTCTGTTTCAATACGTTTATTTTATCCCCAATCTGGGCAAGAAAAAAAAGTATTAAAACCAAATTTAGCAGTAACGTAATTTAACAATATTAGTCATTTTAAACAATAATCGCATCCCAGCTAATAAATTAAAGCCCGTTTTGGCGAATTTTGGTGAATCTAAACTAAAAACTGAGTAAAAAGGAAAATACAACTCAACTGACCAAACATGAAACAGATTGGAAGATATTTACCCGCTCAAGATTGGAATTAATTAGTTTAATATCTCGGGAACGGCCTGTGATTCCAGTGTCAATAATAGACTCACGACTACTGCTTCAGTTGTATATTTATAAATAGTTCCTATTTACAAATTTAATGGCAGAAGAAAATAGAGAAATACAGTGAAGGAACAGGAAATTATAATTTATAATATTTGTAAACCGGTAGTAATGGTGAGGGCGAGGAAATTGAGAATTCTTTTGCGTGTTCCTGCCTGCCTTCTTTTAGTACAGGACTCCGATGGATTAACTCTAGCCTATAAAACATAAATCAGCGAATAATTTAACAAATTAATAATTGATAATGACAAATTTTAAAAACTACTTACTATCGCGCTTAACACGGTAAAGCATTTCTGGCTGCCCTCAAATCCTCAAATTAATTAATGAATTTAATGAAGCAACAAATGAGGTCTTTTATTTTTTTGGATTCTAAAAAAATCGTAATTTCTGAACAATTCTGTAAGTTTTCCGAATTGCTGAATTTGAATTTCAAATTTTCTACCTTGCCAACTGCAAGTTTCACTACGAATATTAAAAAAACAACAAAATGTTGGCGTTTTTTGGTTACAACTAGAACACCAAACATTTTACGAAGATTAGTATTCTATGCAAAATAATATTAGACAAACTTTTTTATAAAAGACATTTATTAAATATAATTTTCTTCTAACCTGCGACACAGCTAGAGCACGATGTAAAATAAATCCAAAAATTGAAGTTTCAAGTAGGCTATTTTAAAAAAAAAAATTATGGTAGTTTTTTCTTAACGACTTTATAGATTGTTTGGGGGTGCTGAATCTCAATTTAAGGTTCACTACCACTCCAGTCACCGGCACCACAACAAACAAGGAAGAAAGAATAACAAAACATTAGATTTTTTTTAATTCTTCGGTAAAAACTCGAAAATTGATCATTTTACGAAGATAAAAAATAAATTAAAAATTAAATCTGGCAAAATGCTCTACGAAATAAGTACATTACATTTCATTTTTAGCCAACCTGCGATGCCCATAAAGCGCACCTAAGAAAGACCACTTTTCAATTTCCTAAAAATTTGAAAAAAAAGAAAAAAAAAAAGCTCCCTACAAACAATCTGATTGTTGCCAACGATCAACAACATATTCCTGAAACTAATTATTTTACAAATTCCAGGTATAGGTTGGTTAAACGGGAGAGTTAATAAGGGAATGTATTGCATTTTTCGCAGAGATCGAGAAGTTGCCTTTCTCAAGCGTATCTTAAGTTGTTTCTAATCGTACATTTTGCCAGCTTTATTTTTTTAATGGTGTACTTATCTCCGAAAAATTCTGTTTTCGCGTTGTAAGCGAAAATCGGAAAAAAAAGAAATCCAACATTTTTTTAAAATATTATATTTTAGTTGTGAAGTCCATGGGTGGCGAGATGACAATCTTGATATCCGTATTCAGAACCCTAAAAATTAAATAGATTTGTAGAGAAAAAACGTTTATTTATTTATTTGTGATTTAATTATTTATTTAATTTGTGAAAATAGACTACTTGAACGTTCAATATTTGGACTGGTTTTACAATACAATACAAACGCAGATTAGCCGTTCATTAGTATACTAATATATACCTATTTTGTTAACTTAGACTAACCATAGAAAGCTCATACTAGAAAAATGTCTAGTTTTCTAGTCATAAAAGAAAAAAAAAAATGTTCGAAAAAACTTTTGTAGTTTTTTCAAATTTGTGAAAATGGTGGTTGGCGAGCTAACAAACCTAAAATTTGGATTCAAAAGACCTATAGAGTCATGGAAAAAAAAACTTCATTGATTTTTTATGAAATTACCGTTTTGGACCTTACATGATTGGGGACTTAGTTGGATATCCGTGAATCATTATACACTGCTTATTTAGTTATCGCATATTTATTGAAAGAATCACTCTAAGCTGATGCAGGCCTAGGGGTGCAAAACTGTTCAACCATTATGCAAACTATTTCTGCAAAAATCCTCACATTATGAACGAACCCAATCATATAGTTTTGTCACTTCTCTCCACCCTAACGTAATCTTGCTTAATCTATGAAATTAGTACTCCACTTTAAAGTAAACCAACTTAAGAATACAATTTTAAAGATTGGACAATAAACTAGCTCAAGAATGCAAATCCTATTATTTTAATTTTACAAAGAGATTTCTCAACATATTTCGACATCAAGAGAAATCGCCGGAATCAAATGAAAATACTTAATTAATTATTTTCGGAAAAATTACGGTAATAACGGTTTTAGCCTAATTAGCATATTATGTCCATTTCTCATCGGCATGAGAATTAAGTGATAAGTAAAATGACTTTCTAGAGAAATAAAACACCATAAAGAAGGTAAAGGAACATTTTTATCTTTCATTTGAAGTTAGCAGAGGCCAATTCCGTTTTGACAGTATGGTACTTGCTATGACAACTATTCACACAAGAGTTTTCTATTCCTTCGAGGGTAGCATAACATGCTCCACACCTCCGAGTAATTTTATTACTTTCCTCACTTTTACAAAAAAAAAAAAAAGTATCAATATATTTTGTTCTTTGCTTATGTAGGATTGGTGCGTTAGTTGTTTTTTTCTGTGGCTTGATAGTCCCTCACGTCCCTTTACAAGTAAAATTCACCGGCACTCGGTATTTTTCTTACTATTCTCCGACTTTTTCAAGTATTTCAGTTCTGATAGACACTTTGTAATTAGCATGATCTAAATTTATTTTTCTCAAGACAGAATTCTGAAAGGAATAAATTTTATGTTTCTTGGATTTTCTCACTAAAAAAAACTTGGTGATGTTCAATTAACTTTTACACAATTACCATTAACAATTAACAAGCAAGACCAGGGCCTGGACTGCAGCCAGGCCTTCGAGAGCGTGTCTCACCCGTCCCTACTCCGCCGACTGGAGGAGTTCAAGTTCCCCGCTGCTCTATGCCGTCTGATCGGAAGCTATCTTGGTGGGAGATCTTTCGCCGTACGAGTAGACGTGGACTTCTCGCCTCCGGTCCCCACCACCTGCGGAGTCCCTCAAGGCTCTGTGCTGGGACCACTTCTGTTTGTCGTTTTTACGGCACCAGTAGTCGTCCTACTGGATTGATTTAAAAAACGGAACACCGCTACCAGAAGACTGATTCCTATTTTCCTAAGTTTCCAAATCATATCTCTTCTCAAATACCTCTTCAAACGCAATACCGATGCAATAAAGGAGACTATTTGTATTTTCTTTCCCAAATATCCATCCCACATCACATAGAACTTGGACTGGAGAAGAAAAAACATAAGTCTAAAAAACTATTAAGAATCGAAAATTGCATACGCTATCGAATCGGCACCTTTTTGGTGAGGTGGTTGCTGTATGGAACGCGGCATTAATTTAAGCCAGTGTTAAGTAATTTTCTTCACCGAAAAAAAAAAATCAAAAACATTCAGGCAAGAACTATATGAATTACTGAAATACGGAACAAATCTCATCCCTTCAATTCGGTACAAGTCAAAAAACGCGATGATACCTAGAAACAGGGAAAGAGTGGTAACCTTGCACTGAACTGAAATAAAAAGTTTAATTAAATAAGATCTAAAATTCAAATACTGCTTGATAATACTTTCTTAGCAATAATTAAGTGCGTTGTTATGGACTATAAAAATAATACATTAGTGATATGATTTTAGAAAATACATACAATCTGACCTATAAAAATGTAGCTTAGAACACTTTTTACAGAAACGATCAACGTTGATTATGGTTGGAAATGAATTTGTAAAAGAGAATAAAAGCAGGATTGAAGATTGATTGATTAAAAATGTACATGAATGGACTAATATAAGTGATACAAGTGTGTGTACCAATAAACACACTGTTCTATCATAAATTATTTAAATAATTGATTTTTAACTAATTTAAATAATTCTTTATTGGAAGTTGTCAGTATAACATTACTTTGTATGCACTCTTAGGCATAAATAACACTAAGACAACCGAGGCAATGCCTTGTGACGTCGGAAGTCTGGGGGAGTGCATCGTAAGAGCTAAATTGGAAAAAAATAGCAATTTAGTTTAAGCCGTTAGCAAATTCCGAAAAATAATAAAAAACCTCGGTATTATAAATAGAAATATTTGTAGAAGGAATGTAAAAATGTAAAGACGGTATTGTTAATAGAGTATTGGTGGTTTTTTTGCCCATAACCAAATAATGGTCCACAACCGAATACAGACTTACTACTTACCATCCTTCTCGTTTCTTTGGATTCCAGTCTATCTCATACACTTCTGTCATACAATTAATGTCTGTTGAGCTGTAATATTGCCACTAACACTGCATTTCATACCATCAATTCAAGTATTGTCTTTTCTGTGTTTTGTTTGTGGCAATGATGTGTTTTAAATTGTAGGATGACAAACGATTAACCTGGAATCCTCACACAAGACTGAAAAGACAGGAAACTGCAC
>NW_027106983.1:658805-659254 GCF_000696795.3 Halyomorpha halys
CGAGACCAGCTAATGTAAAACCTCATTAGAGTGCTGCCAATGGGTAGCTTCTCTACAGTCTGTAACACTCCAATGTAACCAAGATCAGATTTACTTGAGCTTTGGGGCTCCACAAAACCTTCAAATTCCTCTCGTATTCAATCCTTACAATCCAAAATCCTCAATGCTCCTTACTTTGTCACAAATAAAATCATACATAAAGACCTTAATGTTCCCTATGTAACGGATCTATCACGAACCAGATATCACTCCTTCCATTATAAACTCCCTAACCACTCAAACCCCCTAGTTTCTAACCTTGCATCCTCTTCCATTCCTGACAATTCTCCAAGGTGCCTGAAAAGAAGATGGCCACGAGACCAGCTAATGTAAAACCTCATTAGAGTGCTGCCAATGGGTAGCTTCTCTACAGTCTGTAACACTCCAATGTAACCAAGATCAGATTTACT
>NW_027106983.1:659304-670714 GCF_000696795.3 Halyomorpha halys
CGAGACCAGCTAATGTAAAACCTCATTAGAGTGCTGCCAATGGGTAGCTTCTCTACAGTCTGTAACACTCCAATGTAACCAAGATCAGATTTACTAAATGTATTATAATGTACAATTATAAATACCAATAAATAAATATTTTAAAAAAAACTTTGAGATTGAGATCATTACTTATTATCTAGTTATGGAATACATATTGCTCATTTTATCATTTTTTGCCCTGTCAGGAAACTGAGGCTAAGTCAGCAATGTTTACGTATATGTTTATCTTTCTTTATTTTTTATGTGTATATTCTCTTTAAATTTAAATAAAAAATATGAAATTTGATTGATTTGTCTTTCCAATAAGCAGTCACTACCTAGCCTCAGTGGAAATTCATAGTTATAAAGTAGAATGATCAGGATGAAAATGGAGAGATAGATAATTCATTTTATTACAATGTTCATGATTAAGACCCCTTAACTTTGACAATTATGATTCTCAATTGATAGTTAAGGACACTCATGCTTGTGAAATAAATAAATAAGAATTATTAGTCTTCTTTTATAGCCATATTTTTTATAAAAGAGTGAAGAATGTTATTTTCATCTTCTACCCGAAGTGAAGTGAAATTGCAGTTGATGTTTTTTTTCTTGAATTCAGGGAAGTGTTTATTCCTATTAAATCAGTTAACCCACATAAAAAAAGGTACTAAAAGCTTCTGTTAGTTCCTTTAGATCCTGAATAAATGTTTGTTTATATGAATTGTTCAAAATAATATTTGTATACGACTTTGGATATTTTTTATATATAATTTAATTTCTTGTTCAAGATTACTATAGTTTTTCAATTATAATATAAAGTATCCATATAGTTTCAACTTTTTATTCACTTAAACCTCCAACATTTTGGCCGATTTTTATAAATTTTCCATTGTTATTATAATTGAAAAATAGGATATTATGTTTTATGTTGGGCTTTATTATTGTGATAGATATAATAATAGTGAAAATGTGAAAATTGTTCAAGTATTTTTAAGCAGGACAGGTTTTTTGTTAGTTTCATACTTAATTTTAAATAAATCTAAATAATATTTCAGTGATTTATATAATAAAATGTAATATATATTTTGATAAATTAAAATATATATATATCACATCTCACAAAGAAGAAAATTATTATATTTTGTATTTGACATATTCTATTGATTTGACTGTGGTTACTTTTTTGACATTCCTAGCTTTGTAACATTCTTTATAGAGACCACTGTAGAGAAAGAAACCCCTATCTACTTGAGGGTTATACTATAATATCATTGGTACAAGTCCATTTTCTCCAAACCAAAGTCCAAACTTTTCTTTTAGACGGATGTGCCACCATTCAAGCAATATGTATGATTATAATCATGACCATAATTTCAATTTCATAATCCCATAAATAAACAATCATATTATATTGTTGATTCATATATTATTATATTTAAATATCTTAAAAGGAATGTATGGTACTTAATTATATTATATAGATTGCTTGCTGCTAGTATCACAATCATTACAGTTGACTGAGGAAAGATCTGGATGGTGGATAGATCTTAATTAGAAGCCATAAAACTAATTGGTTGCTATCACTATCTGAGAAAAATTGATCATAAAGTTAGTCTTTCAAAAAGAAATATTTGCCAACTAAATTATAATTACTGTTTGGTGCTAGTCAAATTATTGTTATTGCGATAGTAATTCATAAATAATACATACGAGACATGTGTAGATGGATTAGATCAGTAATAGCAATACTATGATATTAACAAGATTATTTAAACTTTTTTTCAGCTATTTAAAGCATCCTAACAACATACATATTAAAAAAAAAAGTTTGTATAAATATAATTGTTCAATCTTCATAGAATAACATTTTATTCTAGTCCAAAAAACATATATTATATCACTAACATTGCTCAGTTTAATAAGTAACTATAGTTATAAAAAATGTAAAATATATTCTCGAATCACTTTCTAGTTGTGGATACGAAAGGACTAAAAAAAAAAAAGAAATAAATAAAAGAAAAAGCAACAATATCCTTGAATCTCTATTGCAGAAACAATATTTGAACAGTTGTTTTTAGAGAAATTAAATCAAAACATGCAGTATTGACTTTGATTTAATTTGAATTCCTATCAATATTTCTCTTTAAAAGCAATCATAAGGTGTGAAGTTACCCTCTTTATACTCAAAAACTGACTGTACATTAACTCAGTAACTCTAAAATTAAAAAAATATGTAACAAAGTAACTGGTTTATTGACTCACTGCACAACATTTAAACATAAATTTAATATAAAAAATGTATAAAAATAATAGCTGAGGAAAAAAAAAATATCAATACAGATAACTACAAATATAGATTTGGTATACAACTTCTAACCTGTTATTCAAATATTATCACCAAACTTGAATTCCAAAATATAGACAATACAGAAAGAAATTTTCTGGGGCAAAACATTTTTTTTCTTTAAAGTAGTATTTCAATCAATAAACATTCACCCATGACAATATTTGATTACCTTTAATTACGAGCAGTTTTTTTAATATGACATATAATAAAAAAAAAAACCTATTTTAAGTCTATCATACATCTTCCTTAGTAATAATTTAATTATATTATGGCACACTCACCGCACCACATTACATACAGGTCAAAAAATACAAATCAATTGAGGGTTATGATAGGAAAGTATTAATTCATTTATTATTAACAGTTTAACATCAACCCAATTTACGATTGTATTATATTTTAATTTTTTTGATTTAATGTAAATAATATTTATTTAATGAATGAATGACTGATAAATATAAGATAGGGTCATACATAAAAATAAAATTATTAGGAAATTTTGATATAGTCAAATATTAATAAAAATGTTAATCAATCAATAATTATTTATTTTTATATATATACATTTATATTTAAATATTTTTTGTCCTTGCTGATTTTGTATCTGCAGATGGCTTGACAGTCTACAATGTAAGCTCATTAATAGTCTTCCCATTAAAACTTGTAAAATATCTAAGTCAAGTTTCTGCTGATTATCAACCAACTAGATTTAGCAGTTGTAAAGCGTGCACCCGACCTGGCCCGAGAACCATCTGCCATAAGCTATATGGAAAATTAAAAGAACAGCTAATCTCTAGCTTTGGGCCCTCAGACCACTTTAGAATCACATAACCTAAAGGACCAAACGTTGGCCAATCAACGGCCATCGTAATCTCTCTGAGAAAAGTAGCAATTGGGAATAAAGTTTCTTGCATGAATGCTCAACACCAGGTGGCTAAAGATGTTGCCTGAGAGATGTAAGCAGCCTTAGTCGCCACTCACCCAACAAAACTGGCCCATACAGTGGATATCCAGCAGCATCTGAGTGAACCCAGCATATACTTCTTCGAGGATGCCAGACTTTAGAGTAGCAGTTGATGACCTAATGGCGGAAATAGTTGCCTTAAACCACTGATGGGTTCCAGGGCGAGCCACTGAGAAAATAGGTCCCCCAGTCAGAATCCAAGGCTTCAAAGAGTGAATGTAGGGGACATCTCTGTTTTTATAAGGATCGATTCAGAGAAATGTGGACATAGTGCTGCCAGTCCTATGAAGCTGCGGCAACTTTTCATTATCAACATAAAGACCGGGATCAGATATCTTGCCACCTTATCTGGTTTGGAGCCACCCTATCTGTATACCTGGTAAAGACAAAGAAAGAAAAGCCGAGTTTGGAATACACACTATATCCGGCGAATAGAAGGCCCATCCCCAGGTATTAGAGCATTGTCCAGAATCTCGCCCTGAGAATCTAGTGGGGAACTTTATCCTATCATTGGCGCTGATCTGCTATATAGCTCTAATAATAGATTTCACCGGATGCCAGTTGATGGACAAGAAGTCGGGACGACTGCATGTGGGAAATTGGCAAGTACTAGAAGTTCCAGTGCCAACTATTTCTTCAGTACTAGCCGGTGAGTGGTACATCGCCTTACTACGCACTTACCATCGTTACATGACCGACATCCTTTATCAAGGAACGTAAGCATGACCTTCACCATATCGAGAATTACATAGGCCTAGTCATACCCAGAGTCCGCCGGCGCTGACAGTGAGGTGCAATTCCGCCAAACTGAAGCTCAAGCAGATTATCCAAGAGGGATCTGCAGGCCGTCTCATAGCTCCTGGCCCAGCCCACTCCGCAGTGGAGGAGAAGCAGGATGGAGGCATAGTGCTAATTTCAATTTGGTTAATAAAAAGCATAGGAGGAAGTCCGTGCATTATTTAAACTACATTTGAGCTCTGGAGTTATTCAGAGAGGTTAGTACTCTCAAAATTAATCATAAAATAAATAATAAATGTCCATTTTTTTCATTAAAAAAAAGTTGAAAACAGTATAGTAGTTATTTACTTTTTTCGGGTTATTTCTTCCGAAAAAAAAACAATACAAATAAAAATAAAAGCTATTTTGAGAGATCGATTTTGAAAATATTTTAAAGAAAAGGGTAAATGTAGGGAGAGAAAAGGGCAATTTTAGAGAATACTCTCCAGATATCCTGTAAATTGAGAAACTTTAGATTTAGCCCTCCCCTGTCCAATACGTCTTTACATCAACACTCCTGTGTGAGTGCAATATCCCTTTATATTACAGTACTAATTTCTGTAACGTTTAAAGTGCTTTTGGCATAACTACATATAATTTACTCTTGTGAAGTTCTACCCAATATTTTATTAATTGAAAACTATATTTCAAGAATCGATGTACAATCGATTATCACATTTCTCTTTCTGAAAGACCTTTCCTATGAAATTTTGATAGTGTTATCAGATTTATTATCGTTATTGTGATAACCATTGTTTTGTTATAGATCTTTAGGTTATGTCTCAGAGAGGAAGGGTAATTGACCTTTACAAAACGGTATGATTGTATTTTGTAATCTCTTCAATGCTAAGTATTTGTATTTTCTTTTTTAAATTAATTTATTTTAAGATTTTATATTAAATATTAAGGAAATTTTACTATTCCCATCCATCATTTGTTGTCACTTAACATTACTTTTTCATACTTCATTTGTGTGCTTTTATAATGAAGAAATATGATATGTTTATTTAAATTAGATGTTATGTAATGGTATGGTTTGTTATATAATTAACTCAGAACTAGCTTCTGAAGAGATAAAACTCTTCTTGTTTAAAAATACTTGTGGTATTCTCAATTTTTCAGTATTATCCTACTTTATGACCTTACCTAGAATGTATAAATATTCAGAACAAATATTATCTGGAAAACATCATATTAGCTAAAATTTTATTAAGATCAAAAGTAACTAACAGAAGCTTATTATTACTATTTTATTTGACATTGCTTAACCAACATAATTGAGAAAAACACTACCATGACTATAAAAAAATTCCAAACTGGTAAGTTGAGATTCATTATCTTTTACTATAACTGATCTTTTACTTGAATTTGGGCACGAAATATTCTTAAACATTTCATTTAAAAATTAAATCAAGAAGGTTATCTGTATTGATTTTATAAAGATACAGAGGGTGATCAATTATAATAAATACTCAAACACTTCACATTTACGTCCACATCCTAGAAGCAACTTAAGAAGTTATAAGGAGGAAAAAAGGAGACCATTGTATTATCTGTTGACTGTTTGTGAACCGTGATCACCTTTTAGAATGAAATTTTCTTTTATGAGAGTATATTTGTGGGATTTTCAAAAACGGACTAGAGAGTGGCCATGAACTGTGTGATGGAGACAAAAAATGGTTATGGTGATTTATGTGTTCCATCTATAATTAAAATTGTTTTACACTAATGTTTGAAAGAACGCTGAAAATTGGCAGCAATTTTTTTTTTTTAGGTTTACTATCAAATAAACCAGTACCATTGACTTGTAAAGTCATTGTTAGAGTAATACCATCCAGCACTTCAGAGAGTGACTAATTTAGGATTATATATTTTGTAATTAGTTACTAATTAATGATTAAAACTTCAAAATAAGAAAGAATTTTTGGCCTCAAGGAAGATAATATTAGAAAAGTCATCCACGGTCAGGTGGTTGATTATTTTTAAAAAGCTTTGTGAATGAAATAGCCCTGAAATTAGTGAATTATCAATAATTTTATAAATTCATATTCTATTTGTGGTTTCACTGATTTAGGTGCTACATTAAGTCAATCCCTTTTGAGGAAGTAAAGTCCTATTGAGTTTCTTTGTATGTTTTCTCATATTTTAATTATCTAAATATATATATTCTTTTTTTTGGGTTGTGCTCCTTTTATTCTAGATGTAATATATCAAGTGTCAATCATTATTCTCTTTTATTGAATGTTCTCATATAATAAATTCTTTTATTGTTCTAGCTTCTTCACCTGGGAAAAGACTGGCCAAAGGGTTATGATTTCTTTAGAGATAGGCTTAAAAACGCTTTTATGAAAAATAAGGATGTCACTGATCCTGAGCAAATAGAAAAAATGATAAAACATGGAGAATTCGTAAAAAAAGAAATTGAAGCATTGTATATGCTAAAAAAATATAGAACTTTAAAAAGGCGCTATGACTTATAAATTTTATAATATACTTATTATTTATTTTAATTTGTAGTATACCTTTATTTTCTTTTTCACAAATTATCCTGTTACTACCATAAAACTAATGGACATATTGTTAAATCATAGTTTCTTCTGAGTTTCCATGAATTATATATTGTTTCCTCGAAGAAACATTTAAATCATAACTATTTTCATATATGTATATATAGTTGACCGTTAGAATTGATATATAAGAAGATGGTCAGGGTTGCGGTCAAAAGTGAAACAAAAATAGTTTACAACTATTTATTTTCCGACGTTTCGCCCCACTTTGCAGGGCTTCATCAGGGCTGCTCAAATGAATCGGTTGAACAGAAAGCAAAATAAATAGTTGTAAACTATTTTTATTTCACTTTTGACCGCAACCCTGACCATCTTCTTATATATAACTATTTTCAGTTTTATAAGTTATTAACATTTATATTGACTGCTGAAATTTTTATTTTATTGTTTTCTAAAGAGCTAGGCTCAGTTAAGAATTACTAAAACTACAAATTTGGCAAATTGTAAAGATGGAAAAGTAATATTTGTTTGACTTCCTTTTATAATACGATCTGGGCTGCAGATCACTGGTTTGTTATACATTATCTTCAAAGAGCTAATTGTGCTATAAGTGATATGGTATAATTCCTGCTTTTATAGAGATAAGTATGTAAATAAAGAGTTACCTAGTTTGTTTTAATATTATAAAAAATTATATTTTTAAATTATTTTTATAACAATCGTTAAAATGATGTAGTTAACTAATGGTTTTTCATGTATGGAAATTCTAAATGTGATATTAGAATAAACATTTTTTTTTTTAGATGTGTTTGTTTTTTTACCTCTCCAGCATTTCTCTGCAAACAAGAATTTTTTTTTTTTATCTTGGTCTAAATTGAGAAGTTTGATGGTAAAGACACTATGGCCATAACTCTTTTTCTCTCCCTAGTTTAAAAATTATTATAATTGTAACTCTTGAGTATGGTGACAAAAAGTGATAGGATTCTAAAAGAGAGATTTGTTTATTTTAGCTCCATAAATATGTTTAATCTTAATGAGTGAAAAGTCAATTTTCATTTAATTTTAAACAGCTTTCTGGCAGGCAAAAAAAGGCAATGTATGCCATTCTTCATTTAACCCCCTTTCCTTCGCCCTGTTTCATAATAAAGTACTAGGTAATACTATTAGTCTTGTCGATTTAACTTAATACAATTACACTGACTTGTACTTTAGTACTTTTCGATTACTTTAATATCACTAATAGTCTTCCCTATAATGAAAAAAATAAGTATTAGTGTAATTAACATATTGTTTCTATACTTGTATTTTGAACTAATACTATTAGCTTTCATTATGAAATAGGGCCCTGATGGTTTACCTTGAAATTAACAACTTTCGGTTCTGCATTTATTAATTATACGTATATTAACATTTATACCGACTTATGAAATTTTTATTTTATTATTCTAATTCATTGTTTCTTCTCAGTGATAAGTTAAGAATTACTATTACTACAAATTTGGCATATTGTATCAAATGATAGAAATGTAATATTTGTTTGACATCCTATATTAGAATTGAGTCATAAGTAACTTCAGTTTTTTTTTATCAGACATTTATTTTTCTCTTTAAATAACACAATTCTATTAATTCATTATGTATTCACCACTATTATCTATAAGCTTCGCCCATCTTCCTGGCAGTTTATCAATTCCTTTCTTGTAAAATGTGGTTAGTTTGGGCTGGAAGAAGTTTTCGACAGCCTACCTGACTTGCTCTTCAGAATTAAAGATTTTTCCATTAAAAAACCCTCCATTTCAGTGGTTAAAAAAAACAGTCAACATAATGTGTATCACAAAGCAGTTGGTAAAAGACTAAATGAAGCCATGTTTATATAGTGAAAACAAAAACTTGTTGTAATGGTAACTTATAGCAGGTAGATACGAACAATAGATTCTAATTAGCTGCATCAGAAGTTACTTATGACTTGATCTAATATAATACAAAAATTCAAACTTGATGTTTAATTTTTTTATTGCTTTGATGACTAAAACAAGTGGATGTTATTTAGTCATACCAACAAATCAAGTAATTGATTAATATCCCAATTCTGGGGACTATAAAATTGCCTAAAAATGAATTTTGTCATGTTTTATCACAAATTATAAAATTTGTAAAAGATAAGTTTTTTTGTTATCTAAATTAAAATATTAACAATAAAAATTATGGAATTTGGAATGAAAATGATTATTTTTAATGTTTTTACTTATCTTTGATGCACGGTCATAAGGGCTTAAGTCGAAAATATGAATTTTTCAGGAGAGCAAAAACAAAGTTCAAAACATTATGTAAAATCTAATTATTGACATTTTTGTAGTTGTTATTTTTATAAAACAATATAGTAGTCTATCTGAAGCATAAAGACCTCAATACCAACTGGTAGCTTTGATTTGGTGCTATAACGTGACATAATTTCCAAATGCTCAGAAAGTGACTTAAGCCCTTACTACCGCGCATAAAAGATATTAGATCTGATTCTGAGAAATTATTTGAGTCTAGAGTTTTAAAGAAAAATTGGACAAAAAAAAATTAAAATAAATAAAGTGAACTATTACAATTTATATATTAGGTAAGATTGTATTAATAGAGTGGTGAAAGAGGATATAACTTAAAGATTGTGTTCATTGATCATTTGTTGAAATAAATTACACTTGGGAAACACAGTATTTTAAAATAACATGTTGCAAACAAAATAGTTGCCAAAGGTCTTTTCCAAAGAGTAGAAAGATGAAGAAAGATAATCAATATATAACGGCTAATACTATGCACTCACATACACAAAGGCATACCAAGGATCAAATCTTAGGGAGGGCAAGCCGTGGTCATTCATGTTGTGACATTTCAGTCTGACAAAAAACATCAATTTTTATTTTTGGAAGGAGATAATTGACTGTATGAAGTAGATTGTAGGAAGATAGTCCAGGTGGTGGTCAATAAAGGTACTAAATAGAAAAAAATATTTAATGTTAACATTAAGATGCCCTCTCCTGCGCCACGCTGGGTACCCTTATGCAGACTCACGTACACACACACATACACACACATGTGTGCGCAACCTGGGTTCTAACAGGCATATAAAGTAAGATAAAAATTTTGAATAAAAAGTCCTTTGAACAATAACTGTAGTGATCTGGGATCAGAATAAATGACACTATAGTTGGCAAGAGACCATATGGTAGACCAAAAAAACAGATGAATAAACAGGATTAATAATGAAACAAAAGACCTGCAAATTTGAAAACAATATAAATCAATATTGCTATTTCTAGCAGTTAAAATCCAGAATTAAAAATTAAAAAAATATAATAATCAGAATTAAGAAACAAAAATATTTTTTATACCTCTTAAGAATATAAGATTTTTGAGCCTTAAAATAATAACAATCGAATGAGAATGAATTGTAAAAATAATTTTATTTCCAGAATATTGAAAAATTATTAAATAGTACAGATAAGATGTTAAGTCGTTTATTTTTCAATTGCTTATCAAGTTCAAATAAAAACAATAAATAATTTGTATTTATGTTAATACTTACTATTTATGTAGATATAGTAGTTTATACTCTTTAAAGAAAAAGAAATTATTGTTTTTAGAGAAAAATTTGCTTACCCTTATGAGCCAGGAATTCCAGAATTAAGTAGCACAAATAATTAAGGAAGCAGCTATATGAAAGGGAACAAGCAGATTGGTAGTTTAGGATCTTTTATTCAAAGCGTAGTTATTATTAATATAAACTTTTAAAACACTTAACTCAATTTATGATATTTGTATTCCATAAAAACTAATTAGATAGAATTAAAAATCAACTTATAATTTTTATTTTTTGTTTAAAAGTATATAATGAGTCAAGAAACTCAAAAGCATCAATATGCATTGTAAATTTCAACTGTTAAGTAGGTGCAAGGAATTGTTAATCATAGTGAAAAAATGTTTTTTTTTACTAGATATAACAATATTATACTCAGTTGGAATTGGATCTGAAATTTTATATTTATAATGGAGTTATAAAGCCTAGAGATCTATTATGTATTGAATTTAAAGAATTTTTAACATGTCATCAAGCAAAGATATTCTAAATGGAAAAGTAGACTTTTATTTTATAAGAACAGAGATATTACAGCTAAAAATTCGTCATTGTCATTGTTTTCACCATAATTTCTAGTTTTTTATACTTGAAGTTGAAATCTATTTGGGGTTTGGCTCCTTTGAGACCTTTACTCTATTGAATTTCCAAATTTTAACTAGTCTCCCAAGAGGGATATCCTCATTTTTCATTATAATTTCCAATTTTTTAGACCTACTTAGAGCTGAATCTAAAAAGTTGAAGTCTATAATGGGGTCTGAAACCTTTTAACATGTCTCCCAACAGTGATGATACAGCTGATAATTGTAATTTTTCCATGATTAGAGATGAATCTAAAATTAATAAAAATATAGCAGAGTTTGATCCTACAGATACCTTTTATAAGGTAATTTTTTTAAACTAGCCTTCTAACAGAGACATTGTAACTGAAAAATTTTAAAAACTAAATATATATATATATTTGTATGCATATGTATATATATCAAGAGACCATAATGTTTAAAGAGTAGTTTACTGCTGATGAAAATTGAACTTTTTGTTGACAAGAAAGGAATTGACAAAATAACCACTAGGAAACAATAAGATCTCACCATATCATTTGGTTAGAACTAAAAATAGAAAAAGGGATGTTGTTTAAATCTTGTTAAGATAATAGAATAATAAAATAA
>NW_027106983.1:671194-680937 GCF_000696795.3 Halyomorpha halys
TTTTTAGACCTACTTAGAGCTGAATCTAAAAAGTTGAAGTCTATAATGGGGTCTGAAACCTTTTAACATGTCTCCCAACAGTGATGATACAGCTGGTAATTGTAATTTTTCCATGATTAGAGATGAATCTAAAATTAATAAAACTATAGCAGAGTTTGATCCTATAGATACCTTTTATAAGGTAATTTTTTTAAACTAGCCTTCTAACAGAGACATTGTAACTGAAAAATTTTAAAAACTAAATATATATATATTTGTATGCATATGTATATATATTAAGAGACCATAATGTTTAAAGATTAATTTACTGCTGATGAAAATTGAACTTTTTGGTGACAAGAAAGGAATTGACAAAATAACCACTAGGAAACAATAAGATCTCACCATATCATTTGGTTAGAACTAAAAATAGAAAAAGGGATGTTGTTTAAATCTTGTTAAGATAATAGAATAATAAAATAAATGAAGTTTAATAGAATTTTGAGTACTAGGTTGTTACAAAAGTCTTTGCATATAAATTCATTGCTGACATTAAAGTCACCATTTTAATCCTTATTTGACTCTGATTTAAAAAATATTGTTGTTTACTTTGACAAATCCTTTAGATAATTATGTATAACAAGTTCGTCTAACTTTCATTCTGTTTTATAAACTTTGCTAAAAATGTATGAGAAAAAAAAATTTGAAAATTGTTGACTTCAAAAGTTTTGGTTAGCGGCTATTAAAAATCTTAATGTTTAAAATATATAAACCAAGACAATGCTTCTGACCATTGTTCATGCTTAGCTGAGAATTTTTAAAAATGGAGTCTGTTTGAATCTTTCTTCTCCCTCCCTGCATTGCATCATCTGACTGGAATCTTTTCTTGCCAATGGTGCATTTTTTAGGAAGACTAATACTTTAAAAGTAATAAGGATGTTGAATCAGGATGTAAAGAATGTTTTGCCTTGAAAACCAGAGTATCACCATCGAATTCAACTTCTGGTAGAAAGATTGGTTTAAGTAATTGACAAATATTTCAAAGGACAATTTTAATGTGTGATTTTTAAATTTAAATTTAAGTAAAATTTATTTCATGCATAAAGACTTTTATTATGACTTAGCATTTGAGAACTGGATATAGTTTATATGTTGAGAGTGTTCAATAAATAGATCAAGGGAGAAGATAAGGCCTAAAAGGTTTCAGGAGAATTGGAGTGACCTGAGTTGGAATAGTATGTAATTAAAGAAAGGAATATATCTAAGAAGACAGAATTAAAAAAGATTCAAAAGTGACCTGTCGGTGGTGGAATGGTTTTCTATTATAAAACGAAGGGCAAAATAGTCTGAAGAAATATTAAAAAAGGTAGGTGTTTAAAGTTTAGAGTATAAGAGGAAGGTGATCTGATAAGAATTTTAATGCTTGGATTATCGTGGTTTAACAAGACAACTTCACAAGTGTAGTTCATCTTGTCATGATAAATGAAAATATAATTGATGTACAATTTAAATGATATTTCAAAATTGTTAAATTAAATATAATCAATATTCTTAAATAGATAATACAAAATGCAACCCAAAATTTCAGTTGGAAATTGAAAGAATAGTTGAGAGCTAAGAGGAAGAGCCTTATGAATAAATATTCACTATATATACAGATTTTATTTTGTACTCACTTAAAACATTCTTATGCTGATACCAGTTTGGGCCCTGTAGTAAAGTAAAGTATCACTAAGCAGGAATATTGATATTAATTTTTCCCATGTCCCTATGTACTGATATTTTAAAAATTAAATTATAGCAAAAACAAAAATAAATAATGTGAATCAAACAACAAATGTAAATCACTAGTAACTAATTCTTACAGATCCAAATGCTATTTAAATTATGCATTTTATTGATTGCATTGATAATTAATTTGATTAATTCTGTTCACACTTTGTTAATTGGTTCAATATGTTAATTATTTAATTAATTGGTTTAATAGATTTATGGATTGAGTTTGATTTTATTGATTTTACTTAGCAATAATAAAAGAATGGGAAGAACGGTGTTAAATTATAGCCCCCCAGAATGACTGTTTTAGACCTTCAAACAATAATAAAAAAGTAGGATTTCTTATTATTGGTGTATTGTAAAACTTGTTTAAATAATTGTATTATTTACTGCATTTTTTTAAAATTATAAGATAGTACTTATTTAAATATGTAATAAACTTTCTTATCTTTTATTTTTTTTATGCATTTATTTTTGGTTTATTGTGTAATTTTAAAATTTTATACTGTTTGTTGTTTTTATTTTTCATAATATAAATGAATTACTAATTAATGTTTTGTTATCTTTGGTGAAATTACACCTGTTCAAAGAAGTGCATCACATAACAGCCGTCAAGATAACAGTAGATAAGATATTTAGTTTTTAAACTGCTTTATTCTTCTTTGGTTGTGCTTTCATTGTGATATTTCTTTTATTTTATAATCTTTATTAAAGCTGTCACCTGTTCATAAATTCAAAACAAATCGTGATGTCCAATGTATGTTCAATGTTTAATAATTTTTTTGGGAGGAAGAACAACACAGAAAAGGAGTCTGCAATAACTTACTACAATGATGAAAAATTTATTCGTTCAAAATCTGGTCGTTACAAGTCAGCTACTAAGAAGAGAAACCGAATCACTGATGACACCTTTTCTCCAACTTATTTTAATGGCAAACCACCCAATTATTCCAGCAACACAGATAATGGTGTGCACAAAGTCAGTACCTAAGCTGAATATTATCAAGTTAACATTTTTTATGCTATTAAAAAGGTGATTGCTTAATGTTTTGTTAATCTCAAGTTATTTTGAATTTATTTACTCTTTTAAGGAGTTTATTCAAACTGTTAATGAAAAAAATATATTTAGCTTTTGTCTACAATTGATAATTTGTTTTAAAGTTAATAAAAGAATATGTAGGAACTAGTTTAAAATACTTCTTAAAAATTATGTTATAATATTTTTTACTTGTTGGCTAAAGTTTTATAAATTTTACTAATCATGTGCTTAAGAAGAATTAATTTGATAAAGTTATTTAGCCTGAATGGTTTTATTATGATACTATACATAATTTGTATAATATAAAATTTTTATAGAAAAATTTGGAGTGTTACAAATTGAATTGTTTTGCTTGTTATATGATTAAGTGTGCATAGTTTGAATTCTCACATTTTTAACTTAAAATTTTTAAAAAATAATATTTAATTTTAAAATAATTTAAAAACTGCTGAGTATTATGGTGGAGATTTGTTATCATTAAAGATTAAAATAATTAATGACAGTTTGTCAATATCAAATACTGCTATACTCTTATCAATTTTAGTATTAAATGTTTGTACATTTTTGGTTTATTTATTCACTGAAATCGAACCTGAATCTAACTTCCTGTATTATTTTTTGTCACAAATTTCTAAATATATCTTGACAAAAACCATTACTAATGATTATTTATTAAATAGGACTAAATGTTCTTTTATGAGCCAGATCATAATTTATTTAGCTTTCTGTTATGAGGAGTGAAATATTGTTTGCTTTATCATAATAATTATTTGGGACTTGTCATTCTCCAGCATAGTTCACTAACTTTTGTTTGCCATTTGTTATTGCCTATTGATTTCTAATACAAAGTATTTTACTTGCATCAGCAGCCAATCTTGACGGTACATACATGATCTTTCTGTTCATCTGTTTCCGTATTGAGGTTCAATCTTAACCGTCTCTTATTATTGTCCTCACAGCATATCCTGGTGTAACTATGCTTGGAAGACTTTCCAAGTCTGATGAATTGGAATATATCCATTCCATTTAAAAGTCCCTGTTCTTATCCAATTTTTTAGTGATTCTTGGACACTTCCAGAATCATACTTTAAAGTCATTTCAGAGATCATTTAAGTGCTTTGGTCAGGATCTAACACTCATATGTGAGAATGTTTTATTGGTATGCTTCAATAAAATGATACTATAAAGATGCCTTTGGAGCGAAAACTTAGTCATTATTTATCGTGCTATCTCACAATCAATACTATTTCGTGACTTACTTGTGACTCCAGAGAGACATATGTCATAAAAGGTATTTAAAAAAAACAAATAACATCTCATTTATTTCACATAAATTACTAGATGATTGAGAAGTTATTAATTGTCAATAAAATTGGGTATTTCCTAATCAATACTTACCTTTTTATTCAACATCCATATTGTATTTCTTTGCAAATCTGATAAAACATTTTGAAAAATTCATGAGCCATACATTTTTCAGAAACATATTGGAGGATCTACAACAGTCCTCAGGTTTGAGTATCAAGTCATGTTTACCAATATTAAGCCTCTTAACTTATAATGTATATACATAATTTGTATCAATTAGTTTAGAGTTGTATTTCACAAGAAATTGGAATAGCTAAGTTGTAAAGTATATTTGTCACGTTTAAATCTGTACTTAATTATACATTTTTTTATGCTGTATATATACTGCAGCTATAGTTAGCAATACTGAAAGATATGGAAAGAACAGTGTTTATTCATTGTCCTCTGAATGAATATTTTAGTCAAATAATGAAGTCAATTTCTAAGTTGTGTCCTTGCAGTTATAAATAGAAATTATGGCTTATTGTGTAATTTATGGCTTAATGGTCAGAATATAACACAAATAAGCTGAAATAAATTATTTGTTGTTTCGGTCAGAACCCCCCAACCATCTTCTCCTCACATATATTATCTACGATCAACTATCTTCTCATCAAAAGAAATCTGTTTGACCTTTTTAAAATTTTAATTATTACTGCTTCAACTAGATATATATTTTTTCCATTTTGAAAATATCTGTTCCTTTTTCATTTTATAGTTGTTACTCCTTTTACTTAGTAACGACAATGATAAAAAATCATATTTCTTATTTATGATTTTATGTGAGTTCATGTTGTATTCTTTAAGATTCTATTTCTTTTAGTAAATTAATGTTTAATAAAATCAACTTATTAGCTTCTTGATTTTTATTTTAAAAAATTGAGCTTAGTTACTCAGCTGATGCTTTTTCTTTCATTGTATCCTGCTAATTTTTGTGTAGTGAAGTAAGAGCTTTTTAGAATATTTTCCGTTCTCTACTCCTTATTTTAATTTTAAATTTATCAAACTGACTTCGGTTGTTAGCATGGGCGTAGGCAGAAGGGAGTAGGGGGGGGGGAGTAAAATGGTGCTTCCCCTTGGAGAAATCCTGCCTATGGCCATGGTTGTTAGTTAGGCATCATTATTAACCCCTTAATCCCAGATCGATGAATTCATGTTCTTTGCAGAATATAGTTCAATATATATCTGCGTGCTTTCTTAGATAAGATGGAAGTAAAATGTCCATTGATATACTGATCCTGTCTGTAAAACTACAGTTGTTTACTTTTTTGAACAATCACGAGAATACTATGCTTTATACAGTTCATTAGTATCTTGATGTTATGTTGTTTTGGTTGATTTTTTTTCTTTTTCTGTATTACAAAAAGTTGATTGGTCCAACACACTTGAATTCTCCAATTTTTTTTTTTGTCTTGATGCCCTTTGGCAATATTTTCCGAAATCCCATACCTTGTTCTTTAATTATTGCATTTGTTAAGTTGAATGTGATTTCATATAATATTTGATCGATAATAAAGCCCATTGTCACATTCTGACTTAATGTTTCCTGTATTAGATTAGTTTGATGTTTTTCATTTTTCCTAGACTTCATTTTAATTTACTATGGAGTTTTTTTTAGCTATGAAGTATTTTTGAACTTGGCAGATTCTTTCAGAGATTGAAAGGAGAGAGTGATGAATGAGACGGTGACTCCGGTGTAATTTAAAGATAATAACAAAATGACTAAAAAATAGTTTTTAATAATTTATTTTACTGTTTTAGGTTTCGAAAAGGGAAAAAAATTATTGGTTTGTGATGAACTTTTACATTATTATTGTAATTTAGCCGACTGGTACGGAAAAAAGTTTGAACATTAACTCGTGTCAGTTTGGTAACACTGGGTTACCACTATTTCATGCATTGAGGCGCGAAAAGATTCTAGTGAGCAAGGACAATTTTATTAGAGTGGGTTAAACTCCGAAAAGAAGTGATACTAATCGTGTAAGTGACAATATTTTGTGTAGTTTCAAGTACTAATTGTTTACCACAATTCCTAACTTTTTTGTACAGGTAAGAATTAAATTAATGTTATAATTATTTAAGAATTAATGATATAATTTGGAATATGCTTGAACGAAATCTTCAATGTTCTGGTATTAAAGATCTTTTTTAATTGTGCCACAGAAAAAATAAAAATTCATTGAAAACAGTATTTAACATTACAATCCTGTAAAAAGTAGATAATTTGGATTTATCTGGATGGATGGATTATTAGAGATGGAAGTAATCTTGAAGTTCGCCTTGGGCGCCAGCATAACTCAGAAAATTTATTATGTTCGTATCATGTCTTCGATCTTTGTTAATTTATGATGAAGTGGTTCATTTCTCGGTGAAAAAAATAAATAATACTGACGTGTTACAGCTTAAAAATCGAATGTTTTTAGAATTACTAAAATATTTTTAAACAAGAAAAAATGTTACTATTATCAGGCTATTTCGTCCATTTTGGAATTAATAAAAAAATAGAAAAAAAGTTCAACTATGAAACTTGTTCAAACAACTTTCAAGTTATTTTAAACGACAAATAATACTAAAATAGTGAGTAAAAAAAAAGAAGGGAGTCTTTCAAAATGTTACAGCCGGTTTAAGTACGATACACATCGCTGCTTAAATATTGGCACATCTGAAAATAGAAGTTTTATTTTAATATTGTTTTGTACGTATTCCGTAGATTATATCGTAGACTAAGGTTAGTTTGTGTTAACTCTATTTACTTTAGAACACTCTGTATCAGAACACCTGTAGAGAAAGAAGTTCCAGGCTACGGTTGTATCTTTGGAATACATTCAATAAAAAATAAATACTATTTTTTTCTTTTTCGAAATGTGGCACTATTCAAGCAATTAGCGATAATTAAGGGAGTTAGTGAAAGGTCCGAAACAAAACAAGTTCCAAATATCTTGTTTTACCCTCCGCCTTAGTTTATTAAGTCTGGTATATGACATCTAAGGTTAGTACTGACACAAAAGAAACCTGTCTGCCAAGCTAGTGCTGTGCCACACGTTGTGCAGACGCGTTCCAAAATTCGTCTTTGGAAACTCGAAATTCGAATTATTTACGGTTAGTTATTTATATTTTCCTTTTTATTTATTGCATTCTTTATCAATCTGAAATTTGACGAAAAAACTAAAGTTTTATCTAATTAGGTGTGTTGCGGTGGTTTAATTACTTAATTCGATTATTGTTGGTTTTGCTCTTATACATGAAAGTTACTTTCGTTACAAACATCTAAGGAACTATTTAATGTACAGATGTCCGTTAGGCCTTAAAGTTAAGATTATTTAACGTCCTAAAAACAAATTTATTATTACTTTTTTCGAAGGCTACTACTACTTTCATGGTATTAGAAAATAAATTCAGAAAATGTCGATTTCTAGTTTTTCTGACAAAATGTGTTGCTTATAACGGCTACATCTAAGTAACTATTAGATATACAGATGTCTGCTAGGTATGAAACGAAAGCTTATTAAACGTCCTAAAAATAAAGTTATTAGTTTTTTCGAAGGAGAAGTAGTTTTCACGATATTAGCAAAATAATTTACAAAATGTCGATTTCTCATTTTTCTGACAAAATGTTTTGCCTATGATAGCTATATCTCAGGAACTATTAGATGTACAGATGTCCCTTAGACATTAAACTAAAGCTTATTTAACGTGCTAAAACCAAAGATATTATTAGTTTTTTCGTATGAGTAGTAGTTTTCATGATATTAGCAAAACAAATTCAGAAAATGTCGATTTCTAGTTTTTCTGATAAAATGTGTTGCTTATGACGACTATATCTCAGGACATATTAGACTTACAGATGTCTATTAGGCATTAAATTAAAGCTTGTTAAACATCCTGAAAGGAAAGTTATTATTAGTTTTTTTCGTAGGAGTAGTAGTTTTCACAATATTAGCAAAATAAATTTAATAAATAAATAAATAAAGAGTCTGTTGCGTCAAAGAGGACATCTTAAAATTACCTACATCAACTTAATTTTTAGTTAAACAAGAAAAATAAAAGTTAGTAACAACTTGTACATATTTTTCCAAATTTTAAATGAACATTGATATATTTCAGTGTTATTTTTTGTAAATTTTTTTTTCTAAATCACATATTTTCTGAAATATTTGTTATTTTGAACATATTTTTAGGTATTCTGTCCTGAATCACACATTTCTTTAAATTATTTGTTCAATTTTAAATACATTTTTCGCAGCAACTTCATAAAATTCAAGAGAACGTGTAGATGAAAGGGTCTTATTCCTGTGGCATTTTCCTAGAATTTGTTTGTTTACTCTTCAATCCATTTCTCTGTTTCTTTCTTTCCTCCTCAGATTCCACAAGTACCAATACTATGGATTTAGATTTGTGCCGAGCATTTGTCAGGGCAGACATTCCTATCTACAAAATTAACAGGTGATGGAGAATACCGAACTAGATGCAATGGAAATAGCTTCATTTAAGTATGCCCATATAACATCAGTAGATGTTGAAAGATCTTTTAACCGGTACAAGTCCATTCTGCGGTTAAACCGTCGAAAATTTTTATTTGAAAATTTAAAAATGCATTTAATCTGTAATATTTTTGTAACCGACCCTGTTGAATAATTGATTTCTTCCAAAGTTTTAAATATTTTTCTATATATTTTTTCTTTTTAATAAGGATTATTCTTTATTTCCATTTATAATTCATTCTGAGTAATTATTAATCAATTAGTTTAATTAAAATGACTAATTAATGTCTTGTTATTGAACAGCTATGTTTTCGCTAAGTTCATTTTTTTGTACATATTTTAACATAATTTCTTTAAAATATTATTGATATGCTATATAATAAATACATATTTATGTAACTTTTTTAAAGTTCTAAAGTTACTAATTAATTAGTAATTTATATTGTTGAATAATACAAAATTTATAAATACATATTATTTACATATTTTTTTAAATATTTGATAATTTATTAGCACATATTTATGAACATATTTTGGATTTTTTAGCACATAAAAATCCTGTCCTTAGTCATGATAAAGTGTTTTGGAATATTTGATTTGCCTGGTAAATTTACTCTTTATCATGCTGACTACAGAGGATAATGAAGATACCTAGAGTTTATTAAAGAAGACTTTGCCACTTATATGTTAAGCCATTAGGGAAAAGAGCAATGTTTTAATCATGGTAATCGGAGACGGAAGGCCATGAAAGAATCAGTTTATCCCGGACGCTGGGTGATGTATAGGCACAATTATGTTAGGGTTAGGGATGATACGATGGGGGAGTGTGCGTCGGGGAGTCAGCAAATCCCTCCCTAACCGTTAGCCTCTTCCGTCCCAGTCTCTAAAAATATAAATCCTTTTAATTTACATTTCATTTAGACCATTTGTCATTTTTTTTCTTTATATTTTGTTTATCTCTGCCAGTGTGTGAAAACGGTGACTGTTATTCCTCATTTCTATGTGCAGTAGTGTGAAACGAAAGTGTTAATGACATGCTTCTAGCTTAAATATAAGAAGATGGTCAGGGTTGCGGTCAAAAAAGGAACAAATAGTTTATAACTATTTTAATGTCCGATATT
>NW_027106983.1:681294-692673 GCF_000696795.3 Halyomorpha halys
ATCATTTTCGTTTATAGTTTGACTTATTAATTTTTGTCATCTTGGTATAAATATTTTTTCTCGTTACTTCTAGGCTAGTAATTTCGTATATTTCATTTTATGATTGATTGGTGATAGTAAATGAGTTATGAATATATGAATTACAAAAAAATAAATAAATAAATAAAGTAAAATACTTATAGTAATTTCAGTAAGATATGTATTTATTTACTTTTAAAAAATGAATCTACGGGAGCTCGATTTACTGATATAGTAATAACAAATATTTGAAGCAATAAAATTTTACCTCAAAAATACTTTTTTTAAAGTTTATATATAAGCTGTTAACAATGATGTTTTTATTATGTTAAGCTTAGAAGAAAAATAATTCAGAATATAAAAAACATATTTAGTTGTTGAAAGGGTAATTTAATTTTTTAATATATATTTTTTAACTGAAATGAATTCTTAATAAACTTGATTATTCGTATATTTACATAACTTTATTGTTGATACTACTTGTTACATTAAAAAATCAATTATAGTAAATCCAATATATATAAAAAAATGAATTTTTAATTTCCTGCTGTTTTTGGTTTTTATTATATATTGTTATTAAAAGTAATAGAAGTCTATTTTAAATTTTTTAAAAATAATTTCATTGTAAACTCTTTTTTTAAATGATATGCGTAATATTAAATACGCTTGAAATATAGAATTATACTAACATAATAAATAGCTTTACAGAGGAAAAGAGGACTATTTTGCACAAAATACCAACTGTTTTCAAAATTGTGGCTAACCATATTTTTACCCATTAAAATATTTTGAAAGAAATGGGCTAATGTATCTTTAATAAAATAGTGGTTTATGTAGTTTGTCTGTTTATATCATTCAGTGTGAACATGTGCTACACAAATTTTGAAGAAATTGTTGAAGTTGACGAAGAAGAAAACGTTTTGACGTAATGACATTGAAGCTTATTTGGCTAGGTTTAGTAATTTGCATGACAGTAACTTTGCAGATTTATTACACTGTGCAGTCCGGTTAGTCATCAAATAGAACTATAATTTCGAAACGTAGAAGGTCTGAAACATAATAGCAAATATCACAAATGAATCGTTTGTTTACAACGTCTTTCTCTTTTATTAAAAATTTTATTCTGATTGCGGAGATATCAGAATATATTTATTATATTATATACTCTTAATATATTTATTAAATATAGGTATTTGCATCCACTTCCTTATGAGTCTGTTAAACGATTACAACAGGACAATTTAGGCAGACTTAGTACTCCTGAAAACGTATACCTCTTGGATACCTGTATATTTACCATAGTAATATATACTTACTTGGAAAGTTGTATACTTACTTAGATTGCTGTATGCTTATGAATACTCTTTTTGGACGTCCTGTCGCTTACTTGTTAGTTGATCACTGGAAATAATTATTTTTAGCAAACATTTATACAGAATTGGAGTCGTAAAATGTTCTTTATGGTACAAAAAGATACGAATGCTAAGAAGCTTGGCCAATGTTCGTCTCTTAGGGATTCTGAAAATAATTACTCGGAAATATCGAAGTTGTATTAGGCTGTCAGGAAATTCTTGACTGAATTGTTGATTCTGTGACCCTAATGAAAAAAAAGATTTAGAAGGAAGAAAGAAAAATATTAAAATAATTCAAATTATTTTAAAGAGACATGGTTTAAAATTTCTTTACTGATATTATATAAACTCTAGGAAATGATGAGATATTGGTAAAAGCAAAGTAGCCTTTTACTTGAAATAAATGTATTAATTGGATAGATCAGCTGAATAACTTTTAATAAATTATATTTCTATGTTATTCTTATTTTATCTTAGATTGATATTGTGTAAGATTTAGTTAAGGATTGCCTTTTTTTATGTTATGATCTCCTCTTGTGAAATTGTGACATGTCGTACATTGACCAACCTACTCGCTATGATTGTCTGTTTGAAAAGTCATATACGTAAGGCTACTATGGAGGGCGAGAATAGAGGGTTTCATGTCGTTTTTCAATTTCAGGCGCTTTGTGAGATTGTGGCATGTCGTACATCGACCTGCTATTAATATTAATATTAATAGACATTAAAAAACGACACAATCTCACAAGAGGAGAATATAACACAAAAAAGCAATCCTTGGCCGCCGGACCCGCCTCGCTAATACCCTTTTTATTTTATTTTCAAATCCTCTTTATTTATATATAATTACAATTACAAATATATGATAATATATAGTATATATACAAATTACATTCTGACTTTGTTTGCCGTATGGCAGTATAAGTTGAGTTACAGGGTCCGCTGAAGGCGGTTTCACATTGGTAACGTACTAGTTGGGGGCCTGCATTCGCTAATACCCCGGGGAGCGACGGTCCTTTATCACTTTTGAAATATTAGCTTAAAACGGGAAGGGGAAACTTTAAAATAGTTAAATCGAGCAATATTTAAAAATTTCCTGAAATTTAAAACGGCATGATCTCGATATTATATTATATTGACCAACCTACTCGCTATAATTGTCTGTTTTAAAGGTCAGATAAGTAATTTCGTAATAACATCTTTTCTTTTTACGTCCTCTTCCTCTTTGAAGGTCCATTCTGTGGCAATTTTTAACCATCTGTCATCTTCGTACGGAAGGAGATGCCTTGGGGATTTCTATTTGCTAAATCTTGTCATCTTCAGTGTGTCCTGTTTCTTTCTGGATCCAAACCTCTTTTTTTTTGCATTGCTTCTATTTCATCTCTTCTCCCTTCACCGTCATTTCATGTTTCCATTCCGTTATACCCTATGCTTTGTTGCAGTTCATCTTTCAGTTCCCAGATGTCATTATTTATTTATAGCCAATTACAAATTTAAAAAGCTTGGATCCAGAAATTTGTGGACATATATAATCTTAATTGAAAACAATTTGTTAATATATATTTCAAACTGAATATTAGTTCATTTTTTTCTTTTTCATTAGTGCTGTTCTCAAATATTTTGTCTTTAAAATAGCATTATTTTAAATATTTAAAATAGCTTATAAATAAATAATGATATCTGGGAATAGAAAGAAGAAATGCAACAATGCATAGGGTATAACGGAATGGAAAACATGAAATGACTGTGAAGGGAGAAGGGATGCAATAGAAGCGGTCGATACATCATCACCGAACGACAATACAAATCGCCCTCGGAACAGAACGGCTCTTGTAACAATAAAATAGTACATTTTCATTAATCCATCCCAGCCACTGTACCAACTTCTGTTTCATTCCATTCTGTCATTTAGCTAGCTTATTTTTGTCCAATACAACAGCCTGTACTGAACATGTATTCAACATGTTAATGCTATTAAGAAAAGTCTTGTTACATATTAAAGAATACAACAGTTTAACAAAAGATAACGAAGCTGTCATGCAATCGGGAAAAATCGACCGGTCTCGGCATTTCCCGTTCGAAACGTAAGTATCAATTTTTCCTTTTTTTCTCTATTAGTTATTTTAAAAATTATATAATGTCGATAGAATAAGTATTTTTATAGTCTTTTGTCTCCGTGAGGTGATGCTTGACAGAAGTTTCGCAGAGTGGTAAAGAAGAATTAGGAAGTGGTTTTTATAGTGAGTAGGAATCTGACAGTGTAGTGTGACCCCTTGTCTGTGCACCTATCCACATACACACACAACATTTTGCGAAAATTTGCTATTGAACTTAGGCTCTATTGGGAATTAGGTTGCTAATTTTTAGTTAGCTAAGATAGCTAATAGCCAATTAGTTTAAAAAATAGTTGCGATAAAAAATGCAGCTATTTCAGTAATTACACGTTAGGTAGTGCTAATTTTTAAAAGTTAAATTAACTAAAACTAAATAACTTTAACTTTAGTTGTCAAAAATAACTGATAACTAATTATTTTATTGGGCCCTGATTCAAAATTTGCAAAGCTCTTCGCGTACATGTGTATCGATTTATTTTAACTTTTACGGCCATTTACATGTTTTAGGAGGTGCTGACAATGAAATAAAATCGATTTAATAATCGCATGGATGTATATCGATTTATTTTAACTTTTACAATTTCTATCATATTAGGGTCCCCTGGAATGTTTTCGGAGGTGCTAAGAATGAAAATGGAGTCGATTTATTAATTGCGCGCAAGAGTCAATGTTAATATTAATATGACACGAGAAGTGCCTCTGGTTATTGGCCCTTCTCATTTTGTTCCATTATAATTTCACCAAATTTTCTGGCTCCTATTAAAATTTATTGTCAGTGATAAATACAAATTTTCAGTAAAAAAATATTCCTACGAATACTTCTATAAATACTTAAGGGACTCGATACAGTATACGTCTAAGAGCTCTTACTAAAGAGTAAATTAATAATTGGCTTATAGTGATTCATTTATGAAATAGTTGGCGAATAATTATGATTACTATGTAAACAGACACATTCCTTGGTCTCAATGGGGGAGTTGGGGCTAGCGTTAAGCTGAAATGCAGTAAATAATCTTTAGGCGTCTTAAAAATGAAACTTGGAACTCAGGGAATGTATGTAAAAAATAAAATAAATAAAAAACCGATGAAAAGGTACCGAAAAACCGGCGTCCAGGTACGACAAATAATATTGAACTAGGTCCTGTGATGTGTCCCCTCTAAATTTATATTTATTCTTTGTTTCTTTTATTGTTGAATTATTTTAATTATCGCTAATAAAGGCTTATAAGTGAGCACGAAATCCACACATACATTGACACACATTAATGGAATTTGTTTCATTCAAAATCGCACACCAAACCATTTGTTATGATTGTTAAGCCTATTCTTACGAGCCGTCATGTTTGCTAGGCTTATTAAATTGATCTGTCCCTATTAATAGATATCTTATGTACAAAATGTAAATATTTGTCAAGTTGATTAGAGGGGTTTAATGGTTGATGTTCCGCTAGGGAAGAAGAAGCTTATAATGAAGGGTAAGATTTCTAAAGAGCGAAGGCCCCCTACCTCATTTAAGATTGGAAGGGCGGGCCCCAGCGTCCCTTCTATCCTTTGCCGCCCCGTTCAGGTTTTCCTCAAAGTTCCCTAAATTAAGAAAACTTTACCAAAAGAGACTTTTTCTTTTTAATTAAAATTTCAATTATTTGCTAGTTTGAGGCTATATCATACAGAAATAGCGAAATTATTTTTCTAATAGAGTTATTTCATAATTAGTCGCTTCACACGCTTTTTTATTTTTATATGTTTTGTTTTTCCCCTATTCCTCTAAAATACAAAGGATTGATAAAATAGCATGAGACTATACTCCCCCTAATCAATTGTTAAAAAAAAAAAAATGTAACTTATATTAACTATGTAAGGCCCACCAGGCCGATCTGGTATTAAATAAATAAATAATATAAAAAATAAAATAACAGTAGAGTTCATAAATCAACGGAAATATTATCTTTTTCTATCCAGGAAACTACAAGGTGTGAATGGATACTTGATAGTGAGCTGTTCATCGGAATGTTTGTTCTGTTGAAACTCTAATATAATAACTGGGGGGTCCTCTGCGAGAATATTTTTGTATGAAATGATTGTGCAACATTGTAAATAATTCTCACCCGCTCAAAATCCAATCAATACGTTGTATCCATTGTAATTTATTGAAATAGAATTATTCAGTTATAAGCATAATCAAATATAGAGTATTCTATAATTAATCATAAGAAAATATAAATTTAAATGGGATTTGTCATAATAAATATTACTAATAATTAGCTCATAAAAAATATGATTATGCTGTATATATAATGTTATTTAAACTAAAGTTAATATATATTTTTAGAAGGATTTATTTTTTTATGGTGGAAAAGTCATCCTTCTTATTTTGGACGTCGTTAAAATAAATCATAAGTATTTTGTAGAAATAAAAATGATATGGATGCTATCTACAAGGATCTTTTTCATGCCTTGTCAGCTTTCTTTCCCACAAAAGAATATGTTCAGAATATAAAAATGCTGTATTTGTGGAAGCATTGCAGAGAAAAGGGATGATAAAGATTTTTAGTTGCTTTTATGATTATGGTTTTATTATTTTGTTGTGATGTATATTAAGAGATAATCGTGATGAATATACTGAGAGATGTAAATTATTTAACGGATTAGAAGAACGGTTGAGGAGACGTATTTTTATTGTTCTTCAAGCTTGAAAATATCTATTTTCTAAAATACAATATCTCATATATGTATTTTATCTGTTCGTTGGTGAGTAAATTAACATAATAATAATTTATAATAATATTTTTAATAGCGAAGGTCAGATTTTTATATTAGACAAATATATCTTATAAGTTATTAAGCTACTATAAATCCTAAAATAGTCTTCAGAAGATTTAGAAAATTATAAAATGATATTATTAGTAATCATATAAATATATTATATAGTATAATAATAATACAGTAATAGATAACTCCTAAACAGTGCATTCTAGAGAAACAGTTAAAACAAATCAAAAAACATTAAATTCTGCGTCAGATGAGAACCATAACATATTAATTCAGCTAAGCAGTATGAAGTAAACACAAACGTCTATTTTGAATATATGCCAAAATTGACGTATAATACTAAATTTGAATCCCAACTTGCAATGAAAACGCATTTTGCCTTTAAGTCCTAAATTTAGATGCTAATGAAAAAGTTATTACAAAGCAAATTAAAAAACATTAAATTATGCGTCGTATAAGTGATAATTTGATCAATTGGTATGGTAGTAACCAACTGTTTTTGCTATATATTGACTTTAACCAACCATCAGTTGGAATAAGGAAAAACCGAAGTAGGTGGTTTATGAGCATACCACTAGACCGAATAATTACTTTATGGTACTCATTCGATGCATAATTTAATGTTCTTTAATTAGTTTTATTATAGATTTTTTACTATAATTCATAATTATTTTTAGGGGTTCCCTAGTCATTTTGGCGACTGTCGCGTAAAATAAAGCTTTATTTTATAAAGCATGTGAGATATGTGTAATCAAATACATTATAGTATATTCGACTAGCATTAATTTAGGTGCTAATATGCTATGTTCAGATAGTTTCTTAGCCAAAAGTGTTTTCTGAACAATACTTCATATTTTACGATTTTTTGGCGAATATCATAGAAACTACTAATTCTAGTCCTGATACAACTCAATTGAGAACTGCTAGACATCTGTACGCTATTCGTAAGAGTAGCAGTTTTCAAAATATTTGCCCAAATAAATTCATAAAATATTGTTTTTTTTGTTATTTGGAATAACTGTAGCTTTTTGAAAACCTGTATAACGTAAACTGTTGAACGTAAATAACTCTATTATGGCTCATACCTTTAGCAAATTTAACCTACTTTAAATAATCTTCCATAAGATTTTTTAGTGCTGTCTGTAGTTTAAAAGAGATGGAGCTACAAATAAAATTACATTTTTTTGTAATGTTTTGCAGCAGCTGCCATTTTTTATCCTCTTTCAACTATTCTTAGCAGCGTCATCAATTTTTAATAGTAACTATTGATTTTATTATAAATACCCTGAGACAAACATCTGAGTTTTTATTTATTTATATCTAATCTTAAACCCTCTAGCTACATTAAGTAATTATTCGAAGGATAGAATTGTATTAGAACAATTAACAATTTTTTTTTTTCGGCCAAGACTCCCATTGGAGTTCTATATTGCCTAACCATGGTTGGGAGTCAAAGTTCTTCATTTTGTGGGACCACCACTCAATGAAAAAAGTCAACGTCCCAGGCCGGATTCGAACCGGCACCGCCAATAGACAACCAAATTTGTTTTGTGACGTAGTATTGTAAACAAGGCAACGTTCACAAAATTCGTTTCATATAGATTGAAGATATATATGCTTTTATTACACAATACCAAGCAAGTAATGAAAGTATTAAAACTGATTATTTTATAAATATTATTAATTGATTTGAGGTGAGAGTAGTTTCTTATTCAAAATTATTCTTCACTTTTATTTTTAGGTTCACAATTTCGATAAACTATAGCTAAAAAAGTTTACTAAACCACTTCTAAAGTTTTTTATAGCATGACAATTACTTCGTTTATAATGTATTGAGAACAAAATTCAATAGATTTTTTTTAAATATACAAATAAAAATATTTTGATCATGCTTTTTTCTGATTTCAGATTTCTGGAAGGCTTTGATTTTGTGGGGGAAAAAAAATGTAAACATTCAAAGATGAAATAGTTGAGCCATTGTTTATAACAGAATAAATAAATTTTAGAATAAATTAAATTAATATAAATAAGCCCTTTTTATATTACTAGATACTTAGTAATATAAAAAGAGCTGGGCAGGGATAATTACTTTAGTATTTAATAATATCTCCAATCAAATGGGCTAAATTGCACTATAGTTACTCTATGATTACCGTCAAATGGTCCAAAACTATAAGAAATTATGGTTTTTAAAATCCAATTACTAGTGTAAAATAATTGATATTTTGCAATTCAAATTTAGTATTATACGTCAATTTTGGCATATATTCAAAATAGACGTTTGTGTTTACTTCATACTGCTTAGCTGAATTAATATGTTATGGTTCTCATCCGATGCAGAATTTAATGTTTTTTGATTTTTTATAACTGTTTCTCTAGAATGCACTGTTTAGGAGTTATATGCAAAAAACAAAATTCGGGTCAAATACGATATTTAAATCAAAATTAAATTATTTAGCTAATTAGTAAGAGTTATAGAATCACCATAAATGCTTTTCCGTGTTAAGTGAGATATATAATAATTTTAAAATTATTTGTACACATATGTGAGATAAATTTTATGTTTCGGGCTCCTGTACTATGAGGTACATGATTAACAAAAAAAAAAAAGAAAATATTTATCTTCTTTTTAGGATATTTGATTTGTCTATTTAGAAAAAAAATTAAGGAGTCTTGTTTGAATCACGCGTTTAAAGAAAAATACTATAGCTCATGTTGAGCCAAAAACGCAAATCGATTTTACGCTCCACTAAATCCTTGTATAATACAACAATATCCGAGCGAGTCAATTGAAAGTTTTCAGGATCCTATCCATAAATCGAAAATTTATGAACTTTATGAATCTAAATACTAGTATAACTAAGAGTCGTGGCGGTTCTGTCATGTTTAAGAATATTGTTATAATAATCAAACGCTTTGTTTGATTTAACTATCTCATCTTTCATAGTAGTTTATGATAAAAAAAAATATGATTATGGTGAGGTATAATGCAGCTAAATATACAGGATGTTTCAGAAGCAAATGTCCGAAATTATGGGGAGATTGGGAGATGAGCTTACCGACAATAAAGTTCAGTGGCACCAACCTTCCTATTTCATTCCGTTATCACAAATGATTGATCACATGGGGTTTTCAAGAAAAAAAACTTTTCTTTTTACTACAAAATTTCTCAGCCGTGACTAAAGATTTCTTAACTTTTTCCACCATTATAGGAACATATTGCGAATTTTCAATATGACATCAATTATTTTATGGGGCTTCCTATTGCAGCCAGAGTAAATAATAAATAATTAAGTAAAGAATGATTAATTATGGAAATTCTCGTTACAATCACATCGCAATGAAGTTCAGAGATATAGGGTTAGGAATTTAATAAAAGCTGTTTTCATTTAATTAATTTTCCGAATGTATTCTCAGTTATCCCAAGTTATTTTAATTTCGAAGAAATATTGATGTTGGGATTACAAACACAATTTGATATTACTATTATTATTTCTCTTTCACATTAAATTTTTTTAGAATTAATTAAAACAGCTCTTCAAGTTGCCACTATAAGTTATTTTTCATCGTTGATTAGAAGTGTTTGTTATCGAGAACCTATAAGGAAAATGTCAAAATGATTTTTTTGTCACTTATTATATCAAATTTTCTTTATTTTTTGAATTATTGAAAATTATATATTCGTCGTCCTTGTAATCGGAAGTCATCGGTTTTCGGATGCATATTTTTAAGTAGATGACTCAGATAAGGCATTTTACTATCAATGCAGTGCTTCTTTGCATTTCGTTATTTAGTTCAGTTGTATTTATTTTTTATTTGAATCTCATTAATTAATTTATCAAAATGTAGTTTCTAACATGAATTCTTTTCTGTTCCTCAGAGTCAATTATTATTATTTTACTGGGTCACAATGCTGTATGGTTGTTACTTCGTAAAATGGTGAAATAAGCTAGTTTAGTTATTCGACTTCAATACCCCACAAAACCTGCTTTCTGGTTAGATGCCCAGTTGGCTGTTTGGATTGATTGTCGGAGCCGTAGAATATTTGTTAAGGGTGATTCGCTGGCTCCTCATCTAGCGGAGTACGTGCACCACCCCCTAGGGGGCGCTGAGGGCTGACAGGATGACGTAGGGGGAGACTAATGAAGCCGTGAATGGAAATATTCAGGGGGTTGGTCCCAGGGAAATTGATAGGAGGGAGGGCAACAGGTTCCTCCCCTCTCTATTAACTGATAACTATCTTCCTCAGATAATCACCGACCGTTAGTCCCTCATTAACATACCCAGAGGTTGCCATCCCAATTGCATGAATGGGGGACTCCCTACGGTTCTTTTTTTAATTCAATAAGTTTCAATTAGATTTAAAGGCAGTATGTCATTAAATGATTACTATGGCTTTATGACTTATAAGTGGTGACGTGAGAATACAATTTTGTTCTGAACGATTAGCATCACTTTTTTTCAATTAAAGTCATAAACTGAGGTTATCTAATATTAATTCTTTAACTAGTTAGTGCAAATTCTCCGATTCTCAAATGAGAACTACTCCTTATCTGACCAAGCTATTTTATTCAGAATTGGAGGGTCAAGTTTGCATTCCGTGGGACCGCCAAGAAATAAATATCAACTGTCCCACGCCGGAATCGTACCGGCACCACTGCAGTTTCGAGATGGCAAAGATTATGCCTAAACTTCGTCGTCTGCAACGACCTCGGATGTTTAACAGCTTCCTATTGTATCTCTATTATCCGATTAATGGTTCCGATAGTTTTTATACAGTTTTTAAGGAGGGTGATATAACATCTCACGCTCCTCTAAGGTACCAGCAATTATATATTATATACAATTATTGTTCTGATACATCTTTGTTTTTGGATTGGATCGGAGCCTTTGGGATGGGACAAACTGTTCATCTTTAATGCTTACAGAGTTTACTTTTGTAAATGATTCTTAACGTCAAAGAGTTTATAGGAAGTGTTACCAGCGCACTAGATCTCAACACATTTCTCCATTCATAGCTTTTGTGGTATTGGCCTGGGTTTTGTTTGTTTGTTTGGTTGTTTAGTGGCGCCAAACTTCATTGGTCATCAACGCCATTTATATTTTATTTAATTTTGCTAATATTC
>NW_027106983.1:694203-694960 GCF_000696795.3 Halyomorpha halys
TATGGTATTGCCAGGTTAGTCTTTTATCGAATGTTAGGCCTAAAAATCTATGGTAATCGGTGTATGGTAATAGGAAGTTTCCTAGAAATAGATCAGGTGGTTGAGGTGTATTTCGTTTCCTACTGAAGTGGAGGCATTTTGTCTTATCTATGGAGAATTGAATTTTGACCGTATATGACCAGTTTTTTATTCTGTTTATTGCGTCTTGTAGTTTCAGTTGAATTGTCATTGGCCTGGTGTCTTCAGTCATTGGTCTGGGTGTCACGCATATAGGAAAACAGTTCGTCAAATTAACGATGTGACACTGACAACAAAGCTACACTGATAAGAGATTAACAATGAGTACCATTGACGCTGACTAGACCATTGATGCTTAGCCAAGATTTTATGTTTCTGGTTGAAAATGTATTTTCGAACTGAGAAAGAAAATTAAAGAATTTTGACGCAGAATTTAATCTAGGCATAATGAAAATTGAAATTGTATTGAAAAACGAACAATAAACAATATCAAAGGTAAATAGATGCTAATGTATAATTTTTTTTATTTTTTTATAAAAGAAAGATCTTTACCTTTTAAAAAATTATTGTTTTTTAAAAAATTATAATATGATAGATGTTTATAACTTTCAACATTATTTTTTATTATTACTTAAGAATTTACATTCAATAGCGGGTTTCCTTAACCTAAATTTTGCATAGCCACTTCAAGACTACCCTGTTGAAGGCTCATACCTCCCTTAGGCTTTGTCCCATCAAG
>NW_027106983.1:695475-700353 GCF_000696795.3 Halyomorpha halys
CTCTGTCCCATCAAGGCTCATTCCTCCCTTTGGCTTTGTCCCATCAAGGCTCTTACCTCCCTTAGGCTTTGTCCCATCAAGGCTCTTACTTCCCTTAGGCTTTGTCCCATCAAAGCTCTTACCTCCCTTAGGCTCTGTCCCATCAAGCCTCATTCCTCCCTTAGGCTTTGTACCATCAAGGCTCATTCCTCTCTTAGGCTCTGTCCCATCAAGGCTCATTCGTCTTCTTTTTTTTTTTCCGAACCCTCTAAAACAGAAATAAAAAGGTGAATTAGTAAGTGCATTACTGTGAAAAAGAAAAGTAATTCGTGTTGTGTCTTACCTTTCACTAGCTTTGGTATTTTAAGGTTACCTGTTATGTTTAATATCTCATATGAGCTTTCCATTCAAAGGAGACATTTTATGTCCGGAGGTGAGGGGCCTCCTTCATTCCTCTCTTAGGCTCTGTCCGCTCAAGGCCGTTTCTACTTCATGGTTACTGGATTATATAAGTTACAACTTCCCGTTATTAATAAGTAAACCCTTTTGTTTATATATATATCTTGTGATCTTCTCAATATGTAACCGGCATGTTTTGTATCGTGGTCTCTTAAAAAGTTACTAGTTGTACTTTTTACATTTATTTTTTAATTTTCAGCCGATCAGAAAGATAAATTATGTAACTTATTTTCCGTGTATGAAATAATATTACATGTAAAGGAAAGGCCTAATGCTAACATCGATGGTTTACTTTACAGATGTTAAAATTAATTGCTAATTAGAAAACATGATAAGTTAAATGTTTAATTTAGGTCTGTAAAAATGTCCGAAGTAATATAAAATACAAGTGAGAAACGCAAACACAGAGATAAAATCCAATCTCAATATATTTTTACTTGAGATATATCTGTGAAGTTGGCATTCGATGTATTAACTGCCGATTGTGTGTAAGAAGGTTCTAAAGCCATCTTTTAACACGCTCAAGAAAGATATCAGAAATCGATTATGAGGTATGGCTATAAACTAATCTATATTTATTGGAAATGGAGTTCATAATGACAATAGATTAACAATTGGCTTAATTTAAATTGGCAATTGGCAGTGAATTTCGGGCTAAATCTGTCACATGTGGGTATCATTGGCGTTATTATAGATAATTCTACTTACAACACGATAACGAGCATGGAGGATTTGAGGTTATAAGGATTGGATACTGGTGCAATATTGTGGTTTGATGTGACGTCAAAGCCTATCTATCTCTAACTATGGCTCATTATCGACATTAATACGAGCTCTCATTAAATTTAGAGAACGCTGTAGCCGAGAGAGTTGATACATCACCTCTGCAACTTCGAATCTGTAACGGCGCCAGTTCGATTCCGACCTGGGCGGCCTAATGGGTCGTCAGGTCCTCGCAGAATGGAAACTCGACCCTCTTAATCTAGTTAGAATAGGTTCTTTGGCTATTGGGTAACCCTTCAGTGTGTCAGAATTGGCCTGTAGGAGACCAAAAAAAGTTAATAGTGGTTGTATATTAAATATATAAGTCGCGGATCTCAACAGGGAGGGGTAAGTGAAATAAGGCAAAAATTTCACTTTGTCTTTGACTGCCGTCAAAACAGCCCTGACGAAGTCCTGCAACGTGGGGCGAAACGTTGGCTCAATAAAATAGTATAATTATTTACTATTTGAGTTTTTTTTTTTACCACACCCGGACCATATTCCATTCATCATTTTTATCTATCGTTTCTCAATGTCAAAAAACTAATACAGTGTTCATGTTTTGATATAATTTAAATGCAGTCAAAGAAAAATATCAAGAATATTGAATGTACATGCATAAATGATTTTTTTTTATTAATAATTAGTAGCGACCGGGGATGATTTGCTTTATTATATTTTATGATTTTAAAGCATATTATTAGAATAAAATAAAACTTCTAGTTTGTTTCTCCATGTGAGAATTGCTGCTTAATTAAGTTAGTACAAGAGCCCAAGAGGAGAAAAAAGGCAGTTATCTCACCCCAATTTTTGATTACTTTAATGAAAAGTATCTATAATTACTAGTCAAAATTGATGAATGTGCCAAATATAGGTAGGGGGAATAAAAAATGGTGGCTGTTTCAAAGCGATAAAAAAAACAATTTGTTCATTCGGAGAACTATATCTTAAATACTACCAACAGCACTAGAAAATCTAAAAGAACATAATTTAAAAAAGAGTAAATTTTCTGAAATATGAGCCATAATTGGGCTATTTAGGTCCAATAGTTCTCGAGATATAGCCTTTTAAAAAGCAACATTTCATAAAAATGTACTGAAATATCAGCAGTTAATTAATCTATTATGAAAAATTTATATCTCAAAAACCATTTGACGTACAGATGTCTATTAGCACTCAAATTAAAGCTAGTTTAATGAGCTATAAAGTAGTTTATCTTCGTAGGAGTAGTAGTTTTCATGAATTTTTCTAAAATAAATTGATTTATAGTTATTCGGACAAATTTTTATTTGCCAAATTTATATTCATATGTGAATATCATAAAACCTACTACCCCTACGAAGATAAGTGTCATAAACTACTTTATAGTGAGTTAAATTTCCTTTATTTTGAGTGTTGGCAGACATATGTGCGTCTTATGGATCTAGAGATATATTTTTTCAAAAATCCAACATTTTTTAGGAACAACTAGAAATTAACATTTTCTGAGTTAATGTTGTCAAATATCATAAAAACTACTACTCCTACATAGATAAACACAATTAACTATTTTGTAGTAAATTTAACTAGCTTTAATTTGAGTGCTGGCAGACATCTGTACGTCCAATGGTTTCTGAAATGATGTTTTTCATAAATCAAACTTATTGCTCGAACAACTATAAATCAATTTATTTTAGCAAATATCATGAAAACTACTATTCCTACGAAGGTAAAAATAATAAACTTTTTTATAGTCCATTAAACTAGCTTTAATTTGAGTGCTAATAGACATCTGTACGTTAAATAGTTCCTGAGATATAGATTTCTCAAAATAAATTAACTAACTACTAATCTTTGAGTAGATTTTTTAGAAATTTTGCTTTTCAAAAGCTATATCTCGAGAATTATTGGATGTAAATAGCTCTTATAGGGCTAATATTTAAGCAAATTTATTCTTCTTTAAATAATGTTATCTTAGATTTTCTAGTGTTGTTGGTAGTTTTTAAGATATAGAGCTCCGAATGAAAAATTAATGATTTTATAAGGTTTTGAAACCGCCTCCATTTTTTATTTCTCCTACCTATACTTGGCAGACTCATCAATTTGACTAGTAATTATACCTAGTTTTCATTGAAGTAATAAAAAATTGGGGTGAGATAACAACCTTTTTTTCTTCCCGGCTCAAGAAGTGTTTGACCTCAAATTTGACTGTAACGACCACATTCATACGACTACGACCCACGGTTTCACAACACACTACATGGAAATTTCAATAAATTTGTACGACAGATGGCAACGAATGACATCCCTAACGTAAATCGACGTAGGCTGAAGAGGAGTTGGATGAGAGACCTCCTATTGTAATGAAATAATTTACTTAAACGGCAGGAGGATGAACCGCTGGGTGTTGTCTATCTCATGTCAACCCATGCCATGCCTAAATAATACATAAATAAATAGTAAATAGTAACTGTTGGTAATAGATTTACAGGTGTAAATAAAAAATAGTAAAGATTAAAAAAAAATATAGTCGCTAATAAAATATTAGTTAGACTAAAATTTTATTATTTTCCATTGAAAGTTTTCTTTTTTAAATATCGGGCTCAAATGTTATAATTAACGATTTTTTTTTTTTACTTGATGGACACCTGTTACACATCCAACTGACGTGTAGAAACCAAGATAGCTCCTTTTTCTCCTTTAATTATTGTTGTATTTTATTCATATTCATAATCGTATGATAGCAATGCTATTAGTTTCTGATCAAAGGCCGGGTATGAAGAAACAGCTCTTCAACCCGTATTCTCTGTTTGGCATAAAATAGGATTTTTTATTTTATATTTCATGTTAATTTATGTTCTAGAATAGATAATTAGATAATATTTTTGGCATGGATGGGTCACGATAATTCCGATTTCATGTTTGGGCAAGGCCAGAGGAGCGGAAACAATTGAGCAGTATCGGGTCAGGAGCTAATCCGTCTCTTCCACCACACTTTCCAAATCAGTCACGGGGCTTACAAATTAACACTTTTTTTAATCCATTTATCCTCCGTGACCGTTAGTTTACCAAGAAAGGTCATATGTTATAGTTTGCACATAATGGAAAACACAAGTTGAACTTTTGAGTCTTATTTGTACAACCAATGTGTTAACTGTGTCAGTGTTACAGTAAGACGTTGTTTAATGCCATTGGGCGTTATATGTCAATTATATTTGTCATATCTCTAAATATTTGTTTACAAAAGTATTTATTCTTTGTATATTGCGTTAAAAAAAATATCACTAAATATAATTATTTATTAAAGCAGTTCATGTATTAAAGTAATTTAACTTATTTCATGAAAATGTAATAAAATCGAAAAAAAAATTTTTTTGTTTGCTAGTAAGACATTCAAAATTAAACTTTAACAAAATCGGAACACAACCAGTGCCACCTTATAATGCAAGAGCCGGGAAGAAAAAAAGACAGTTATCTCACCCCAATTTTTGATTACTTCAATGAAAACTAGGTATAATTACTAGTCAAAATTGATGGGTCTGCCAAGTATAGGTAGGAGGAATAAGAAATGGCGGCTGTATCAAAACCTTAAAAAAGTATTAATATTTCATTCGGTGCTCTATATCTTAAAAACTACCAACAATACTAGAAAATCTAAAAGAACATAATTTAAAGAAGAGTAAATTTGCTGAAATATTA
>NW_027106983.1:700880-716043 GCF_000696795.3 Halyomorpha halys
ATATGTCTGCCAACACTCAAAATAAAGGAAATTTAACTTACTATAAAGTAGTTTAAGACACTTATCTTCGTAGAGGTAGTAGTTTTTATGATATTCACATATGAATATAAATTTGTCAAATGAAAATTTTTCCGAACATCTATAAATCAATTTATTGATTAATATTTTGGTTTGTACGTATAAATAGTATTTTTTATTTATTGTCTTTTATTATTATTTTCCTCTCGTTATTCCATTTCTGTATATATTTTATGATTGCACACATAAAACACTAATGCTTATTGCCTTGCTTTATTGCTCAATAAAAACATTTAAATAACAGAAAAAAAAAATCAATGATTGGCCTTTCGGCCACTTGAAATCTTTTGGATCTAGGCATCACTACCATAAGGGACGACTAAAAATACATAGACAAAGCTAACCTAAATAAGTTTTACTTACTAAATTTCATACGGCAATTGTTAAAAAACACTATTATATAGTAGTATATCCTAAAATAATTGTTCCATCTACTTGCCAAAAACGCGTAGAAGATTAAAAAGAGTTAGATGAATGGTCTCCTAAAACAACACTTAAGTTAACATCAAGAAAGCAGAAAAATATCGTGTTTTTTAATTCCTATAAAGGATTATTCTATTTACTGAATAAATTGGTGAACGAAATAATAAAGTATACTTGTTGCCAAACATTGCTCCATATGAACGATTCACTTATGTAAAATGATCGACCATTATCAGTTATAATTCAACACCACAAAATGATTCGTATTTGTCTGAATTTAGATCCCGAACTATAATAAACAAGTTTGTAATCAAATCATTCGTCCATGTCATCAAATCACTTGCCAAAGATAAACCTGGACTCCAGAAGATGGCCTGAGAGAGCCTACGCACAGGACTTGAGTGGAGAATCTGGTCGTTGTCAGAATTGAAATGTAATTATTTACAATGTCAGAAATAACCAGGCAATGTGTAATAAAACAAATCTGTCTTCTGGGTCAATGCTGCTTCAACCTAATTCGAGGAAGAAAAAAAAATTGAACTAGAAAAATATATGATGAAACAAATTTGGAGGTGTTATCAGGATAATATTAGAGATATTTTGTGAAGTTTTATCAGAATCTGAGGAAGAAGAGTGTCTTGACCAATTAAACCAGTAACAAAAATAGTGTAGGTATAATCCACAGTAGAACAATTGCACACAGTAACAGTACTAAGGAACTGTTAACCAATAACATTTGTTATAAAGAAAATTTATTCACGATTCGTACGTAAGTAAAACTTACACAACACACAAAAAAAAAAAAGATAAAGAAAGTTCACACAAATAAATATTATTATTTATATTTACCAATTTTATTTTTTTAAATTTTATACATTTAAAAAATTACATCCAATATGGTTCAACCAGATGACATCTATCGCTCGGTGCCAAAATAACACATACAAATAATAGACATTAGTGAATTTTAATTATTACAATTTTGACTATTAGGGAGCTGTGGAGGCTATACAATTTTTGAGCTAGATAAAGTGCAATATGAATTGATCTCAAGTGATACAACTAATAATTTAATTAACAACTACTTAAATGGAAATGAAGTAAAAAATAATAATTATTTTTAAAAAATCAAATCAAATTAAATATAATAATAAAAATAACTGAAATGATTTTGAAGTGAATAATAAAGCTGGAAATTTACAATTAGTGAATTAATATAATAATGCGAATAAAACAAGATGATACAGAATATGATAAAAATAAGAATCCAATAATAGCTAAACAAATAGTATTCATTACTAAGCTCATGTTGATCTAATTGTAATATAATAAATAAATTATGTGGAGTTAAGTGAAAATCTATTATTATTGAATTAAAATCAATTATTGAGAATCATAGAAGTAAGAAAGTACCCAGTTAAATATTTCTTATTTTTTTTTGTGGTTAATTTATTTTTTAGTTCTTCTGGTAAGTGATTGAACAGATGTGATACCATATAATTTAAGGTATTTTTGCCAAATTTATTGTTATATGGTTGTTCCATAAATTTAATTTGATTTCTAATATTTCTCAGATATATTATGTCTTTTTTAAATAAATTGTTATCCATAAATTTTAAGATAATTCTATAAAAATAAAATAGTTTAGGTAGTAATGTCAACGATTTTTAAGATTTTCTGTTTTATTATTCGATTTTTTAAGTTTTGATATATGACTATCAGCACAGGCACCACAACATTCGATCCTATATCTTAATATCGATTCAAATAATGCTTTGCTCATTAAAGCTTCTGTTAAGTACAAATTGGACTTATATAAATTTTATATAAGGCTACTCTTAATCTCTTTAAAACATTTACTGTGTGTGGTTCCCAAGAAAAAGCATTATCCATAATAACATCTAGATATTTATATTTTTCTACAACATTTATTGTCTTACAGCAACATATTTTTATATTATTAATTTTAGTGAATTTACTAGATGTTTGTAAATCGATTTAATTGTGCTTTTAAAATTCCTACTTCGGTAAATTATAAGTACAAGTATGTCGACATACAAAAATCTATTAAATCTATTTTTGATCCAGCCAACACAATAAAGTCAATTTAATAAAGTTTGCAGTTCCAGCATTATTCTTCCGGACCAGCAATATAAAGTTTTTTTCTTCTTCAATGAGGACTGTTTACTAAGTATATTTAATTCAGTATTACTTAGTTAAAAATATATTTTTAAATGATAGTGTTAAAGGAAGTAGTTGATGAAAATTTTTGAATATTTTGATATTAATGCCTTTCCCATAATAAGTGCTGTGGGAGGATCCAGGAATTCTTTTACCCACACGTTTCGAGGATTACCATTGTTTTATGTCATGATACGTATTATGGTTGGAATGTTTATTATAAAAAGCAAATTGACTTAAGGCATTGTAAATCTCCATTTTATATTTAGGTTCGATTAGTAATGAGTTAAATTAAATAATTTTTAACTTTTAATTGCTCAAAATGTGAATACATTTCAAAAAAGAATTAGTAATGTACAAACCATATTAAAAACTTTGGAGCAATGCGCGCACTACTTTCACTCACTTGATATTAACACTGAGTTGAAATTAATCCCCGCTCGTTTCAGAACAGATATTTCTAAATTATTCACTGTGGTACTTTCTCGTACTAATTTTCCAAACGAGTCTTTCAATACATAGATTAACTTTTCATATTTTAATAGTAGGCAGAAAAGTACTTCTTATAATATTATCTCGTAGCAAAAGCATGACAGAAATGTACTGTTGGCCACGGAACACGTGAACATGGAAGTTAATGTTGAACTAGTGTTTTATTTATGCGTTTTTCGTCATTACTTTCTGCGAAATATTTGGCTTTCCAACTGTTTATAATAAGTCTATGTTACTACTATTATTTCAAGAGTGGTCCCTCCCCACTCCGGAATACATAAAGAAGGCGCTAAGCGCCACAATGCCCTCCTCCCCTCCCGCCTTCCTTAAAATACCTTTACCTACGACGATAGCACTAAGAGTAGATGCCTACATATTTTTATAGAGCCCCTTTGGAACCCAAATCTACATAACATAGAAATCTACATTGCCCTCACCTACATTTTCTTTGACCTACTTACGTACTAAAGTAATTCCCCTTTGAAGTTTGGGAATTACTTTTTGTGAAATCGTTTAACAACAACTTTACATTTCTTTTCTAATTAAAAAATAAAATGTTAATGCTCTTGGGGATTGGTTCAGTTTCACTCTTGTCTTGACGAAAAAAGACAAAGGTTTTATAATCACTTAAATAACAACGGTTTTAAAAATCCCAAAAAGTTTTAATTGAGATCCTAACTTTTTTTTTTAACAATTCTTTGTTCTCAGGTGGTTATGAAAGTAATTGGTGGTAAGTGGTTTTAAAATAAAAATTTTTCTCTTCTCTAAATTTTTTATTACCAGGTCAGAGATTTACCATGAATATATTCATTTTTATTGTTTATTGATTTTAAAATCAATCCATCTCTTGACACTTCAACCAGTTTATTATCTCTTTCAGTCTGCTTCTGGCTTATATTTGTTTCCGTTATCTTTCAATATTTTTCATTATCTGATTACTCAATGAGTCAATTAATTGTTTCTGTCCAACTGATAGAAGATTATCCTCATGGTCTATATATATGGGCCAGCCAAAAAAAAAAGTCAAATCAGAGATAATTTTTTTTTTAACAACTTAATGTCTAAATAATGCTTCGTCGAAAATCTGCCCTAATCTTTAGTTGATTTTGAATAAAATATCAACATAATATAATATATAATTTGATATATAATATATAATTTGAATAAAGAATAAACCCCCAACACGTCAACATGATTTTTATTTATTCAATTAATATTTGGAGCTTGGAAAAAAATCATTCTGGGCTCACTGCTTTTCCTTTATTTTTTATATTATACCTTAGCTGGATTGTGTCAACTTTATGAGTTGAAGAGAGAAAAATATTTTCAAAAAATTCTCTTTCAACCCTGTTAATATTGTCTATTGGACTGATCGGTATGCTGTGTATAAGCAACTTGACACAGTTGAGAAGTCCCTCTTAATTTTTTTTGAGATACCCTCTTCCGTTTTTTCTTCGAAAATCATTAAAAGTGCGTCGACATGGCTTCACCGATTTTTACACAACCTATGAGTGGTTTAGAAATCTATAAACAACACGAAAAGCCATAAAATATTAAAATATTTAAAAAATTAAAACCAAAGATATAAAATACAACGTATGAGAAGTTTTTATTTTTTTTATGTTTATGTTTTCAAATAATTTTTTTACAACTAATGTGTACATGTTTTTTCTTTGTAGGAACATTTTGTGATTATTTCTAACAATATTTCATCCATTTTAATATATATTTTTAAATATTTTACCGTTTTTACATTTATTTTTAGTAATTTTTTTATTGTGCATATTTTAGTATTTCCCATTTTATTTTTAAATATTTCACAGTTTTCACTCTTTCTTGTTGTATGTTCATAATTTTATTTTTAATATTTCACATTTTATTTTACACGTTTTCTAATATTTTACCGTTTAAAATTTTTTTCCAATTCTGTAGACATTGCTAAATTAATAAGGCTATTCTCCCACCTTGTCAAATTTAAATATAACCCTCAGACTTCCAATCTCTGAAGGACAACTTCGTTCAATTCGGTTGCAAGGCTAAGTACCTAGTCCGTTTTCACCACTACTTCACTGTGCTGGATTGAATTTAGGAGATATATTCATACATGAGGGAGAGGCGAATGACGATAAGAAACTGCTATAACAGAATGAGACGATGAAAGGAGAGGGGAAATACAGAATATTCCCTAATGGAGTTTTATTACATCTTCCACACAAAGGGGGATTTCGGCAGCTCTCTCCAGACACTTAGGACTCCCTGCTCATCTTATCCCTTCTAGTGATTGTCAGATAGGGTGCGGAAATTGGGCTGTTCAAGGGGGTATGTAGGCCAATTCACTTTCAGGTTAATCAGTAAATGATTCGCTAAATAAATTTAAAAACTAATCCCATAATATTCAAATGAGGTGTATAACATTTCTAAATTCTGAGAGAACTTACAAACCCTCCAGCAGTTTCTGTAAAATAAGTGGATACTGTCAGTATATAAAAAATGTATTAGACTTTTTTGTTTTGTATTGAGAAAAATAAATTACCTTAATTTTTTTCCGTGTCACTATTATTTGGAGAATAAAAAGCTGAACCTTAATGTGATTCCTTTAATTCTAATATGTATTCATTTTCAAACTAAAGATTTTTACTTACGAGTTGGGATTCCAATAATTTTCTTCCGATCAGAATTTGCCAATTGGAAGACTACAAAATTATGCTGATTTTGTCTAAATAGGTTGTAATTTTTTTCTAAATTTCAATATAGGAACTTTCTACGTGACCGAAAAATTGTCAAGATTGTCCGCCAGAAAAAATAGTATTTTGCTGACCAGTTCAATCATAAGTTGCTTCAGTATCCAGATGTATTTGCCAAAGGTTAGGCAAAAACATTGCCTAAAATATATCCCAAAATTACTGCCTTAGAAAAAGGACCAGATGGTAAGGCAGTTCACTGACTTTCGTCCATTTGTGGGTTGAATTATCTGTTCTGAATTGGATTATTAACAGCTTAGCTATAAATATATTATTTTTTCATTAAATTTTACTTGTTTTTTTAAAATAATTTGTACTGGGTTGTTTACTATCGGGATCGTATAATATTCAGCTAAATATTGTTTTAAAAAAATAAAAATTAGTTTAAATTATTTTTCGAATTTAGGAAGCGGGATAGCTCAGTAAATAAGGCGCTGTTATACGTTTTCCTGTGCTGGGGTCGGATTATTTATTCAGAACTATAACAGTGAGTGAATGTCTGAGCTATGTCCCATCATCATGGAAACAGGACTTAAATAACGAGTTTTTAAAAAACCTTCCAAAGTACCTTTATTTTTTTTTATTCGATAAAAAAAATGCTCATTTTCTGCAATTCTAAACAATAGATGAATAGAAAATGTTAAAGAATTTTATGAATAACTAAAGGAGAAAAAAAGAAAAATTCGGATTCGAACGAGAAAAACTCCCCCTTTTCCGATTGCATTACGGCTCAGTTATCTTTAGTAAAACTGTCGTATTATTGACAGAAACAAAACTTATATTTGTTACTCCTACCTAAAGAAATAATAAAATACGAATGAATATAGCAAAATAAAAATAAAATATTTTTGTTTGTGCTTTTCGAGCCTCTAGATTTTATATCCCACCAAAGTGAAAGTTGTGTGAAGTGCACATGGCAGCAGATTTGTTATTTTTTTTTTAACCTCTTATACGTCTTCAACAACTCTAATGCTACTTATGAATATTTCAAGTAAATCATCTTTTATAACAAAAACTCTTCTGAAGCATTTAATCAAGAATATTTTTTTTTAATAATTTTGTTAGCTCTTCAAAAAGATTATGTAGATCCCTATTTCTATTTCTTCTGTTAAATATCTAGTAAATTCTTCTTTTTAGCAAAATGGTTCTTACATTAATAGGATTACTAAATAATACGCTAGGGATTACGAATTAACAAGTCTCCTTTTGTTGTGGAAATATTCCCTTTGAGTAAACCATCGGGGCCTTAGAAATGGAGTTTCCGGAAACACTTATCTCAACAAAAGTTTGCCATTATATTATAACTAGTTTAATAAGCTATATTAATAGCTCTTGTATCTCTCGTCAACTTTTCAAGTGTGTCTTGATCTAAATATACACATTATAGCTAAATATTTTCTTCAATGTCAGTTCTAATTTCAATGTACGGTTTTTAAGCAAAATGTTGAATTTAAATTTAGGGGAAAAAAACATTATTGGTCTGAATTAAATAAATATTATGGAAAATTGGGTAGCCACAAACACATAAGTACAAATAAAAAATACAATCACAACATTTCTGTGTGTACTTCACTCTGAAAAATAGCTTTAGAACCTCGTCAGTCCTACTAATTAAAATTATTAATAATATTCGTTTATTTTAATTTTATGTAGCCCGATCATACGTTTGGGTTCCTGAACATAAACAATTTACGGTGGTCCAAATATTCAGCCGGCTAATCAATTTAAACACAATCTTTTTGGGCCTATTGAAAAAAAAAAAAATCCCAAGAAGAGAAAAAATAACAGTTATTTTACCCTAATGTTTGATTACTTCAATGAAAACTATATACTGTTAAGAGTCATAATTGATTACCTCGCCTACTATAGTTAGGGAAGATACAGATGGCAGCTGTTCCAAAAATTCATTTTTGAGTTCTTTTAAGTAAAAAAAATTTTTTTTTTCTTAATTTATTTATTAATAATAATTTATTATTAGCGCCATTTCCTTCGAGAAAAAAGTTTAGTTTTTTGGGAATGTTATTAAAAAGTAAACTTTGAAACATTTAGGGTGCACGTCCCCAGAAGATTGCTTTAACTAAGAAAAATGTAATGTATGTATCATAAAAACTACTACTACTACTACGAAGATAAATGTTATAACTACTTTATAGTGAAGTACAGCCCACCTAGAGGAAGTCTAGGTGATATTTCAATATCTTTGAGGTTAAAATAGGAAAAGAAAGAAATCATAAATATAATATAAAAGCATTTCAATCGAATTAAAGAAGCATTTACGAAAAAATGAACACGATAATATAAAATTAGGTTTATACGACTGCAAAACATTAAATAAAAACATTAAAAATTCAAAAGATAGAATAGGAATTAATAAAAAAATATATATATAACATAAAATTCATTAAAAACAATGTAATAATAAAATTCATAGAAGAAACATTTTAAAGCTAGAATCAAAATAAATATTGTTATTTAAAGCTGGTTAGCCAAAAATAATTATAATTTTGGGTTTTATTACTTTACTTTCCTAAAAATATCCGAATAAATAAATAACAGCTTATCCGAGGGAGAGGAGATAGGGCAGCATTATACATCAAATTGATATTTAAAGCTTAATCAAAAATATTAATTACAATAGAAATAAACAAATGTAAATTTTGATAATGATGATAAATAACTGTTAAAATTTTATAAGTGTATAGGTCAGTTAATGAAAAAAATGAAAAATGCATGATGTTGGTATAAAAATTAATTAAGATATTAGATTTCTCTGCCTTTTTGGCTGATGTTCAGCAAAATAATGTAGAATATCCATTTGTTATACACTATACATAGAAGTATACAATTTATAATTGAGTAGATATTAATTGTATTGAATATGACTTGAATAGTTAAGATAGATAGATATAGATATATATATAATATATATATATATATATATTAGAGATATCAGTAAGGAAGATGTATAATTTTCGAGTTATTTGCAAACTAAAAGAAAATGAACATGTTTCAAAGGGAATAAGCGCAGAATACTTATATAATATTTTAAAATAATTAGACGGAATGAATGCAAAAGATGGTGAAAATTGAAAAAATATTTTCAGAATTTTATTTTTCGTAAGAATCTATCACCATAATTCATGTTTTCTCTCTGTTATGATGACAAATTTTTCCGGGAAATTAAGTTCTGAAAAGGATTTGAACTTTGTTCTGAATCGGAATACGTAAAATAAAAAGAAAAAAAATACTCTATCGTATTGAAATTTCACAGCTAAGTGCGCTAGAGAATAACTTGGCTAGGTTAGAAAATTAACAGATAGAATAATCGCGCTTTTCCCAAATTCAGTTTTTAATTTTTATTTATTTATGATAAATGCTTAAATCTCGAATTTTTAAGTCTGAATGATGATGGGTAACTTGAAGACTTTGCTTAAAAATTAAGTTTTCATTATTATTTTCATTAAAATATTGCAATATCCAAACTTAGAAGACAATTCATTCAAAAAATTCTTTCAAAAATTTGCTTAAAAACATGAATTTTCTTTTTAAGCTAATTTTACTACCTTCAAAATAAACATATAAGTAGTTTACCATAAATTATATGCTTATTGAGTAACGTGCAAATGAAATGTAGTATGGGGTTCTCTTCAAAGACTAATAAATAAATTAATCACAGAAATAATAAATAAACCAATAACATAATAAAATAGATACCTACATCATTTGTTGATATTTTCATTGGAATTGGTATTTAAATAAATAAATTTAAACTTACATAAAAACTTTGAACTTTGATTGGAGTCTAATAGCAATTACTAAGTTGCTTTATTATCTAAATAGCTAAGCATCAACTCCAAAGGTAGATGATTTACTTGCATATAAAAATAATGAAGATCAGTTTTTTATATAACCAACTTCCTGGCCACTTCTGACCTATGGGGAGGGGGGTTATCTTCAGATGACCAACCTGTTTTGACAGAAATATTCGTTTTGAGGTCCTCTGAGTCCAAATAACCAAATCTCACAAGATGGTTTGTGTGCCTGTGTGTGTATGAAAGTCCTAGTTCAAAAACGAAAAGTAGTACTGAACTCAAATTATATATTTAAGGCGATTATATGCCTGGGGTGTGACAGCCACATACCTGTTATGGCTCAGCTAAGGTTAATTCAAATTCTTAAAATTGTATAAATTAAGGAGTATGTACATAATCTTCCATAAAGTGGATACTTTTTTAAGTTATGTGCTTAATAATTCAGATTATGCAAACGATGATGATACAATTTTTACTATAGACACAAATAATAATTCAGATTGTAAAAACGATGATGATAAAATTTTTACTATAGTCACAAATAATAATTCAGATTGTAAAAACGATGATGATAAATCTTTACTATAGTTACAAATAATAATTCAGATTATGCAAACGATGATGACACAATTTTTACTATAGTCACAAGTAATAATTCAGATTATACAAACGATGATGATACAATTTTTATTATAGTCACAAATAATAATTCAGATTATACAAACGATGATGATGCAATTTTTACTATACTCATAAATAATAATTTAGATTATAAAAACGATGATGATACATTTTTTTCTCAAAATGTATTTTGCTTTCCCATTTTTTTTTTTATTAATTTATTTATTTTTTAGCAGTGCAATAGAGAACGAGTGGTGCTCAGAAATATGTTTCGACGTCAGGGACATAATTAATATGATAGAAATTATTCCGTTTCACTTAATTGTCCCTGAAGCATTTGAACTAAGTTAGTTCTAGCAAAATTATTTATTCTCTGCTTTATGGTATTAATCACTGGACTATATCAATAACCTGTTACTTTCTAGCACTTTTCGGACTCCAATACTGTGTAGTAAACATATATTATTATTGCTATCATTATGATACAACATTAAACATATATACATATTATTGTAGCTTTGGGTATCTAGACCTGAAAGTATGCCTGCCATGTACTTAAAAAGTGCAAAAGAAAAGCAGATTTGAAAACAAGAGATCTATCTTATAATTGTATAATACATTTATATTATATAATGGAAATTGAAAATTAGGGATTTTGTATATTTTTTGTGGTCTCCTCATACAAATATTTACAACTTAAGTAAAATCATAGAAAAATGTCTTAAAAAGTCCTCTTAAAGTGGTTCCATGCCCTCACGCATTTAATGATAATTTTGCACATTCTGCATGTATGAAGGTGGTTGAGCGTGGGTAAACATCTTTACAGTCAAATATTTAGTCAGTTAAATCAGCCATCTCTTACAATTTTTTAAAACTATTTTCCAATAACAGTTTTCTTTTAGAAAAATCTGACTGACCCAAATGCCTTATACCAATACAATTTGTTCAATACTCATATTTTTAATATAATATATATATTCAGAAAAATATACACTATATTTCTTATTGGGCTAAATAGTATTTTCTTAGGTCAAAAAAATTAATTCAAAATATTTCATTGAGTTTCGTTGACTAGACAAAATATTTAAAAAATCAATGTCAAAAATTAAATAAAAATTATCAAAAAAAATAAATCATAAAAAAATTGTATCTAAAGTGCATTGCTACTAAACAATATATTAACAATGAATTTCAGGTACTACTGAAGAACAATATATTTCTGTCCTCTTCATATAATGCTTATTAAATTAGATTGTGCTGTTGAAATAATTGCCTTTATTATCTTGTTTTAAGTGCTATTTCACTCTTTTGTATTGTTATCTTATTTATAGATAAAATAGCATAATCACTTTCATTGTCTTTGGTTTATGAAATCGAATCATTGTTTTACTATCTGGTGTAAGCAATTTTCACAATTTTTATGAAAGTTAAGCCATGAACTAAAGTTTACTTATAAAGTATATTTTGGTTGCTAGATCTTTATGTGGTTGAAGACTTACAAAAGATATTAGTACTGGAAACATTAGGCCATGATGGTTTATTTTCTGCTTGTGAATGTATGAATTTGATGAATTATCTCTAAGGCAACAAGAGGACGTTTATTGAATTGAATATTTCATTGTTTATATATGTGTATAATTGTTTCTGAATAATAAAAGGAGGATTAGACAAACAAACAAGGTGGTTGGAACATATTCTCAGCAGGTTTGCTTATACATTGGTTTAAAATCCCTAGAGGATAAGACGAAGGGGCAGATCGGAAATTAACAAGAGGGACTCAAAGAGGGAGGAGTTCTGTAATAAATGGAACAGTCTCAAAATGCTTGTTAGAGGTCATATTCTCCCTAGGGGGAAAAATAAAATAAATTGATATTGTAACGTGATATTTGCGGTTTTTGTTTTCCCCCATTTCTAGGGACTTATACACGAGGGGCTGTTAAATAAGTCTTCAATATTGTGCATGTGTTAATTAGTTGTTATATCATTATGTATTGTACTTTTTCTATTAATTTATGAAGCTGTTATTAGTATACACGGTTTGTTTTAAAAAAGAATTTTGTACAAATATTATACAGTCTACTTGGTAACTACAAGGATAACTAATGACATATCTTGTGGTTTTAACTCCCAAGAGATCCTTATTTTAGTTTAATTTATTAAATTTTGATTAACATTAAGTGGGAAAAGATATAAAAAATTATAAAGATATGTATATATCTTTATAATTTTTTAAACATTCTTTTTTGAAAGCTAATACTGTCGATTAGTAAATTTAATAATCGAGAATTGAGACTAAGAGTGAGAGTAATATCCAACTACTTCCTCTTCCTGTATTGATGTTACCGCCTCTAATTAGACATTAATTAATTAAGGTCTCCTATTCAGCTCCTTTTCAGCCTACTGCAAGTTTTGGGGATCAGGCCATTTCTCGTATGAATAAGTTAGTGTTTTCCTCCTTCCCTCTATTAGAGGATCCTATGTATTCATTAAGTGCTGGCTTGTGATGATTTATATACAAATTAGGAGGCCGTAGTAGGCGTGTGTTTTGGTTTCACATTAGATCACATGGTTTGATACCTCGGCAGGTAGACATTTATTTCGTGGCGACCCCAAAGGATGAAAAAATGTCCTTCCCTCTCAGGCTAGAATAAGGTAGTAACCTATAGCATTAGATTAAGAAAAGATTTCCATTGGATTTCACACATTTTATGTAAATCAATTAAAGTCAAGGTTTACTTTCATTTATTTATATTTGAACTATATATATATATATATATATATGGGAAGTTTAGCAATCGTAAAAAAATTTCGAATGAATTTTTAACGGGAACTCGTTGTTTATTGGTTATTTATTCTTAAAAATCTCTGAACCTGAAATAGTACCAAAATGGCATAATGACTCATAAGTTAGTTTCGGTATGTATTTTCACTTGAGCTATCTTTTATGTGTAGTTAAATAGTGTGGTCGTAAAAGAATTTCATTTTTCGAAGGAAATACACGATTTGAGGATCCCCGAGTCTACCAAGAAACTATCAAGTCTCGTAAAATGGTCTCTGTGTGTGTATGTATGTGGTGTGCCTAGCTAAAGAACTAGAAGTCGTACGATATTCAAATAACATATTTATGGCGGGGTATATACCTGGAGTGTGAAGGCCACTTTCTACATAAAATCGACTGACCGGAATTGCCTCTTTATATAATCGATTTTGCACATTTTTTCGATTTTCTCAAACGGATCTAACGATTAAACTCGGTATATCAATATTTAACTAAGTGATCTTCAATATTAGCTAGATCTTATCCTCATTGAAATAGATTAACAGGAATTAATTGCAGAATTTAAAAAAAATCTTCCTCTAAATCATTCTTTAAATTTTTTTTTTTTTGTATGAAATATCAACCATCTCTCATTGCTGTATTATAGAATGGATAAATATGAACTATGAAAAAATTTAATTAGTAAGGAAAGGAGAAAAATGTAGAAATAATGATTCGAGTTTTAATACTGGACAATCGAAAACAGCCTGGCGTGCCCGAACTTTCTCAATTCTATCACTGTAGTATTCTTGAGACTTAAAAAGTGGACTTTTGTTATTCACACCTCGAGAATTCCTAAAATACGAATTTTTATAGTTGTAGAAAAATAACAATTTTTGTTTAAAACGTTTGCCTTCTTTGGTTTTTTTTTTTTTTTTAAATATTACGATGAACGTGATAACTTTAAAACTACTTCACCAATCAACACTTGTTAAAGTAAGTAGGATGGTAAGTGAAAGTTATGTAATGCACTGCACTGATTGTTTTGGTACGTTTTACTAGTGAGTTAAAAAAAAATATATATCACAATAAAGTAAAAGTATTGCTATGAATCGAAACATATATATTGTTACTACCCCTCTATTTCTTTTTTTTTTTTTTTTTAAGGAAGGCGAAGAAAATAGAAAAAGAATAAGAAAAGGAAAAGATTTTTTTCTCGCTGACGGAAATACTAATCCCGGGAGGGTGCCTGGAAACAGGTCGGCAAAATCCAGTGAAGGAAATCTGTTTATCCCCGAGTAGGGAGGGGGTGGTAGTGAGTGGTGGGGGTTGACGTGGGGGTCAGTCAGTCCCCAGCGTAAGAGGGGCGCGTGCCTCCTGTCCTCAGTCAGTGCCAGTATGCTGCTAGCCCTCATCATATCTGCCGTGCTCCTCGGCTCAGGTCAGTATCTAACCGTATCTATGTATCTCAGTATCTATTTAGGGATACATGTTCCCATACAGCCCTCTTTTGCTTTTCAACTCATTTTGACATTATTATCCTTTATCGATAACGTATCGGTTCTGCATTGGCGGGCTTCATTCCTGAATAAATAAGCTTTCACTAATGAGAATATGTTATGAAAAGTCCTGTCAAGCTTTAGTTTGACTATTCTCATTTTAAGTTTCATAGTGTGATAGTTGAAGTAAGATAGTTAAAATAAATCAATATAAGAAAAATTTCTTAAAAAATTAAAACCGAAAATATAGATTATTGAAAAATATGACCTTCATTAAAATATCTTACTATATAAAAAATAACTTTTTTCCATTTTAGAAAATAATTTTTCATTACCTGATATAGATAAAAGAAAAAATGAAAATTAAGTTTTATCAAATATAACTAAATTTGATAAAATAAAGTAAACATAACTAAATACATTCAGCATTAATATTATTCTGAAAACCAATTATGACTTGAATTTTTATTTTTATTAAAAAAAAAAATAAAAATCCGTTTTAGTCAATCATGGATGATTATTCAGGAAACCAAAATCCAAAAAACTATTGGAAGGTTT
>NW_027106983.1:716273-718094 GCF_000696795.3 Halyomorpha halys
TATTAAGCATTGTTGCTGTAGGTTTTGTATTGGCAGGAAGTTTTCAAGACTTTTATTTCTTTTCTTTTTTTTTTTTTATTTTCTTAACCAAGAACAGATTTTTATTGTATTATAAAATACTATCCTTCATAATTTTTTTATTTTTGAAGAGTATGAAACATAAAAGCATGAGCTTTTGTTTAACAAGGTAAGATTTGTGGTCTACTAAGACCACATATTTTTTTTTGATCAGCATGAAAGTTTACAATTTGTCTTTATAGATTTTTATAAAAGTTTTATCAAAATCTTTCACATGAATAACTAGGGAACATCTTTCTAATACGAAATACCAACACTGTATTTTTTCTCTTCTATAGTTGCCAAAAGAATAGTTAGAACACATTTTTTCCTCTGTATAAAAATCAGTTTTACACCAACCACAATCGAAATATTTTATTTTAATATTTTGGCGTATTTATGTGTTGATTATATTTTAAAAAATAATACTGTGTACGGTTAGTTTGTTTTTTAGATTATTGATGTAAGTTTTTATTTGTATTTGTTTAGTTATGTTTTCTGGTCCTGATGATCACTAATTTGGGAATTAGTTATTTTCTAGTGATTGAATTTTTTTTTATCCTACTTTGACAATGTATAGTAATTTCTTATAAATTTTGCCATAAGTATACTTTACAGAAAATGAAGAAATATTTGTTTAAAAATAAAATAATAAAGCAGGAATATTATCTTTAATGATATGTGACATTTTTTTTCCTCCTGAATACCAAGATAAAGAAAGTATTGTAATAATTTAAAAATATTTTTCACGTTTTTTGGAGCGCTCTGAATCCATGAAGGAATTTTTATTTCATATCAGTCTTTCGGACTAAAACCTATATTAAGCATTGTTGCTGTAGGTTTTGTATTGGCAGGAAGTTTTCAAGACTTTTATTTCTTTTCTTTTTTTTTTTTTATTTTCTTAACCAAGAACGGGTTTTTATTGTATTATAAAATACTATCCTTCATCATTTTTTTATTTTTGAAGAGTATGAAACATAACTAATTACTTTACTCTTGTTGGTTGTGGTTTAATTACATAAAAATTGATAAAAGATAAGAATAGCTGAATGGTAAGAAAAAATTAATAATAATCAGATTTAAATAATAATAATTTTTATCTTCTCACTTAGCTGAATTCGTTTGTGTTATTGAAAATTTAAGTACGTTGTAAAAGGACATATGAGCCTTTTAATGCCAAAGTGGAGGTATAACTGTGTAAAGGCAAAGTGGGGAGTCACAAAAGTGCTTATAACTAACTTACTTACTTATAAAGTGCACACATAAAGGGCAGAAAAGCGTATTACCAATATACACCAGTTAAAACAATCATTTTTGAACGCGTGGGACGGAAAAGTTTTGTTCAATAGTATTATGAACTTTTCAAATGCTATTAAGTCCTTTTACCACAAAACAGTATTTAATAGACTTACACCACTCTTGTTTTAAACGGCTTGTGTATAGTTTGAATGAAAATGAATAATTATTTGAATTAATAAATAATTAAGAAAGTGTGTACTTTTTACAATAATAATAAACGGCTTGGCGAACCTAAAGGTTCGATGCCGGTACCACCAGTCGGAACATATATTCGTCTCGTGTAGTTCGTCCAAACCTAAATCTACAAGATCAGTTGTGATGCAATACTCCTATCTACGCTTCGGACTACACCTCGGACGTTTACCTGTCGGTTCAATGTTATTTTATTTATTTATTTTTCATACAGATAGTTTGATTATGTTCATCTTGTCTATTCTTTTGTTTGTATATATTTTAAGAGAGTTT
>NW_027106983.1:718144-726097 GCF_000696795.3 Halyomorpha halys
ATTTTTTTTATTTTTTATTTTTATTTTAGTATGTATGGGATCATTCATCACTATTACCTATTGCCCACAACTGTGTGGCAGATTGTAATATCTTTCAATAAATAAATCTATCAAAAACGTGAAACCTGTCGGTTCAGTGTTTATAAACATTTTATGGATCCTATCGTTATTGAGCCTTACATTCTTACATGCCCACCTTATTCGCTCCAATGACCTGAATTATTTTCAGCGGGTACAGTTCTCACAATTCGGCATTGTGTAGCCTCTCTCTTTCTTTAGTGTCACGTTTTGCATCGTATTTCCTTCTATATCGATATACCGAAATTTTGCCATATCTACTGCTCACCATCTGTTTTGTTTTATCTGTATGTATTTAGAGACTGAGCTTCTTACTAGATTTTATCAATGTAGTTGTATTTAGTTTTATAGTTTCTTCGTCCTCACCCAATATACCAAATCATTATCATACTCAACCACGGATATATTATCACCTATAGTTAAACTTGTTTCGGTATACATCACATTTCCAATTACACATTCCAGTGTTAAATTAAATAAGATAGGTGATCGAGAATCGCTATGTTTTAAATCGAGCCGATCCTCAAACCTCTCTAAAAAGCTTTATTAAACTTTTCGGTAGTGCATATCCGTACTAAATTTACTAACTTATTTTGTTCAATATTTTCGATCCTAAGTTGACAAATGAAGGAAGTCGAGTAGTATGCCAATCGCCAACTATAATATGCAATAGTAGTATATATTATTCTACTCGTTGTTAGTTATATAACCATACACAAATTCACTATTAACATATAAATATATATCTAACAACTATAAATATAGGTAAAGGTTAGCAAAACAAAACTATGTATACAGTACAGCTTGAGACCGTGGATCAGCAGTAGGGCGAAGCGATTGGCACAGTACTTGTCTTCCTTCATTTGTCAACTCAACAGGATCGATATTTGTTAGCCTTCTGTCTTCCCAACTTGGAAAGGATTTAAAACACTTTATTCACTTATGTGGTATTTATTATGAAGGGTCCCGACAAAGTATTACAGTAAACATACTATATCATTTCATACCGTCATATGTTATTAATTCATTAGCAATTACTCTTTCCAATTGCCTTCTTTATTATCTACAAACTACCCCGAAGCAAGAGGACTGTTCTTCCGATTTAAACTATGTGTTATAATAAACACATATTTAACTTATGCTGTTTCGGTAATTGTACAATATTACACTAGAATGATCAGTTAAAATTATTATGAATATATTATTACAAAAAATATTGCTTTGTATATTTGGTCAATTATGTAATTCAGATGTCTAAAGAACAGGGGATAGCGTGCCCTGCACTTATAAATATAATTGAATTGATGGCATCACGGCTACTGTAAGGGGAGTATAATGTCGTAATGGCTTACAAATGGATCAGTTTAAGGGTAATCAGTGCTAGGCTGACGGTTCGTACGAAACGTAGACGAGAGGATAGTATTAGGTCTCATCAAAAAAATATAGATTTTAAACTAGTTCAGTAAAGGAGGCAGTTTGTTGAAGTTGTCAGCATCGAACTGCTTATTTCCTTTGTTCTTTTTGTCTAATATCTGATACAATAATAATACAACAAAAATAATACAAGAAGGTGAATTCCTAATCTTATAAACTATTCTTTTAAATTTAAACGTTTTGTGTACATCTTAGTGTACAATACAAGGTGTTAATCTTACTTTAAAGTTTGTAGATATTTGTCAGCATTTTAATTTTTTTTCTCATGCCTTGATTAAATTAGCTTCTTGAGACATCCTTTTACTTTCCTAGCATTTATGTTGTTATATTTAAAATAATTTCGTTGAGACCTATCGGGACCTAATGTTCTCAAATGATGAAAATGCGCCGTGAATTGTCCAATCATAATATTTTATTCTCAGTGTCTCGGTCATAATAAAATTTCAATGCTCATTTGTTAGTTGTCAAAAATGATGCGTGTGATTACAAAAGGGATTTATGAATCTTATTTACGGAATATCACAGTTCCAATGACAGGTAATTAATTCATAATGAAAACGATATAAACATAACGAAAACTAAAATCCGCATAGTGCTGTAGAAAGCTAATTGTAATTATAAAATAGGACATAAAAAAAAATTGAACCGTTGACGAAGCTCTGTAAAACATTTAGTTTATTATGTGATTGAACAAAAAAATGAATTCACAAAAAATTCCTATTGAAGAATTTTTTTTTTGGAGTAGGAAGGGACAAATATGGATGTTTTAATGAAATATTAAATTTGGTTGTTCGTATTTTTGTATGCTAAACTAATGGGAACAAAAACAAGACGAAGATTGGAAATAAAGTTCGTATATTTTTATTATAAATCATATCGCCATCTTCAGTTTTTCGCTAATTACTAAATAATTGAGGATTTTTCAGGTTTAAGATATATAAAATAAAATCACAATTTATTTTCGGGTATTCTAAGACAGTACTAGAAGAAGCTATGAAACTAACCAGATATTGAAGATTAAAATAGAGCATTTTCTCAACAATCCTACATTTTTTTTTATATAACACGTCGTAATTTTTGATAAAGCTGAATCCAAATTTCATAATTTCCATCTCACTGGCTGGTGGATCCACAACGAACATAGAGAAAAAATATGTAAATATTTTTAGTTCATGAAGTACGACTCGAAACCTTTCAACTAAACCTTTTTGGTTTATAAAAAAATCGATAGTAAAATTACAGCAGCCTTGCTTTGTTGAATGTGCAGTTATTCGAGAAGTGCTTAGTTTTCGAGTTTCAAGCAGAAAACTGAAAACATTTAGGATTCTAATTTTTTTTAGAATCTTCGATCTATTATGTAATATGTCCATTTTGTAATATTATCATTCTAAAGGATCTTTATGTTTCCAGTTATTAATAAAAAAGAAGTTAGTAACAGAAATTTCTTCTATACTAAAGTTTTGTGCCACTTAGTAAAATAAAAAAAAAAAAAAAAAAAATCTAATGAAAGCAATATAATAGCCTTTTTATTTTCTCATCTCATATTAAACGAAATGTGGTTACAAATTTTTATCAAAGGACCACTTTGTTTTGTTTAAGCATTGCTACCTCGTACTATTACTCTGAAGATGCCTTTAAATACGATAATTATCAGCCATGCATAAGTTATCATTGGATTGTTCAAATCTTTGAACACAAATATTCCATTGTGCTTTGAGAGAGTGCTGTACACAACTTGATGAACTATTTCCAAGAGTAGGGGGAAGAGGTGCTAGGTTTATCTTTATGGCACCTTAACCTACTTCCTTTCTCTCAGGTCTCATGAGAGCAAAAGTGATTTGTAGGCAACTAGTCCTCCAAGGCGAAATAAAGAAAGCTCCTCAGAGGCGTTTACATATTTTCATTCGCCTTGTAGCAAGATTTTCTTTAAATCTTATTGACAGTTTTTTACTTTACTACTTTATTTATTTTGAAAATTATTAGCCTACTTACTTCAATTTCTTTATTTATTAATTTCACATCAATGCGATAATACTTCTGACGTTTCGAACGGTGTGTCCATCTTCAGTGGTCTATTTTGAAGAACAATTACAAAATGTTTTGTAACTTTAAATTTTATAAATATAACCCAACTTTCTTTTCATTCTGTTTGATTTTCATTTTATAGTAATTTTAATTACCTTTAATATCTTCTTTTCTGTAATTTTAGTTCAATTTCTGTTTTTTTTTTTTTTTTTTTGTTTTTGTTTTTTTCCGAACCCTCTAAAACAGAAATAAAAAAGTGAATTAGTAAGTGCATTACTGTGAAAAATAAAAGTAATTCGTATTAGGTCTTACCTTTTACTACCTTTGGTATTGTAAGGTTACCTGTTATGTTTAATGTCATATATGAGCAATCCATTCTAAAAAGGAGCTATTTTAAGTCCGGAGGTGAGTGGGCCTCCTCGTGTTGTATCGCATCAATTTCTGCTTGAATTATTTCATTAATATATAAAAAAAACTGTAACCAAAGCATATTTAGAATTAATAATTTTTACTATACCTTTTCATATTTTATAGTGTTACTTTTAACATTGTAAAGGTAGCCCACTGCATGGTTTCCATATACACCTCTTGCGTGTTTGACATTAGTTTTTGTTTTTTTATTATTATATTTTATATGACCCTCTTTCTTATCATTTATAAAATACGAACGGTTATTTATAATAAAGGGATTATTAGTCAGATCCTCATTTCGTTGGACCGCCAAAAGAATAAAATTCGAACCCCCTTTAAGAAGCTTTAATCCTTTCGGCCACAAACTTCCCCCGTTTATTTGTGTTTTATTTCTTCACACCTTTAGTAATATTCATAGTAGCTATATCAGTATTCTATTTTACTAATTATATCTATGTAATGTGCCCCAAACCTTCCCATATCTATTTTTTATTTATCTACTTGTTTTATATTTGTTGTGATATGTATTGCTTCCTTCACTCTATAATTATTTCTGTTTCAAAATTTAAAGTCAAAATTATGTTTTTTGACTTTTGCATGTTTGGCTAGTGCAGATTTTTTGATATTTTTTGTGTGTCATTCTATATTGTTTAATTGTATTTTCCAAGTTTTTTTTTTATGTTTTTCCTATTTAATATTTTTTTATGGTGCCAAAACTGGAGGATTAATATAAATTCCAATAAATCCCACCCTATCACATTTATCCTTCGTCGTAAACCTTCGTCTTGCCCCACAGTATATTTTAATAATATTCCACTTATTCCTGTTGAGCAGATCCGTTACTTAGGACTAAATCTGGACAAACGACTGACATGAAATCCTCATACAAGACTGAAAAGACAGGAAACTGCTCGTCGATTCCGACTATTACAACATTTACTAGACAAAAGATTGATCTACATGACTATTATAAGGCCTATCTGGACTTACGGAATTGAACTACGGGGCTTTACTAAACCATCTAATTCCTTTCGAATCCAATCCTCACATTCCAAAATCCTTCTTAAAATCCTTAATGCTCCTTACTTTGTCACAAATCAAATCATCCATCAGGACCTCAATGTCCCGTATGTTCCCGATTAGGCCAGAACCAGATACCAATCCTTCCATCATAAACTTCCCAACCACCCAAACCAACTCGTTTCTAACCTGGCTTCTCCTTCACTGACTAATAATCCTCCTAGGCGTCTGAAAAGAAGATGGCCTCGAGATCTTCTTCTTTAGAAGTGTTTTTGGAGTTCTATCAATGGGTAGAATCTCCACATGTTTGTATCATGTCATAATATCACTTACAGCAAATTTACTTGATGTGTATTAATGTATACAGTTGTAAATAATAATAAATAAATTATAAAAAAAAAAAATATTTATTTTTCTATCTTTTGATGATTTTGTGATAAATGAGGCAAAATAATATTATTTGGATGTTATTGAAAGATTTTAGAACAAAGCTAATATTTGCTCAAATGACACTAACCAATAAACTTTTCGCCAATTGGGTATTACGAGGACCAGAAAATATGACAACATGGTCTACAAATGGAGATCAGAGAAAGCACACCTCAATTTAACAAAATGCATGTTTTGTAGTGGTTAAAAATATTTTTTGTTTTGAAAAAAATATTCATAGTGTACTATTGATTAAGGTTAATCTTGTTTATATTTCCTTCTTTTACTCTGGTTTTAAATAAAATATTAGCATTTTTGGTGCTATGTAAGGTGCAATTGTGCCGATAAATATGATAAGGAAAGTGGACAACTCTTTTGAACCAACTGATGAGGAGTAGAAGGCACCATTGATTGGACCGTGGCACTGGCCTAAGATCTGCATGAGAATAGCTCCATACCTCCTCTCTCATTTACATCATGAATATTTATTAGTTCTCTTCTGGGCTTTCTATTTTCTTTCATTTTGTCCATTCCTTTAACGTCTTAGCCTTTCTTCCAGGTAATACTATAGTGAGAAATTCCGGATGGAAAGTATATTGTTGGTCACTTAGCTCATTGATTTTTTTCTTTTAATTATGCTGAAAAAAAAAATTGCAACTAACCATTCCCTATTCCAACAATTTTTCCTTTATAGATGCTATCCATAGAGATAATAAAAAGCTAAAACTTTTTATTTTGCCTAACTAGTTGTTTATTACCAATTGCTCCAATTATAACTTTTGTCAGTATAAAGATCAGAAAAAATTCCCAAATCTAAGTTATAATTAATCATATAAGGAAGAGTGATATAAAGGTCTTAACTTGTTTTCTTTTAGGTATGCTATATTTTATGAGGGAATGATAAATCTCAATTAAATCATTACGTTTTCGGTGACAAAATATATCAATTTCATTTCAAAGCATATTATTTTAATTTACTGGACCAAATAATCCAACATTAGCGTAACCTATTTCACTTATATGTTGTTGTAATGTGTGTTGGCTTTGAATAGTATAATTTGAATCACTCGTTGCTTTGGAAATTATATCTATGTTTTCAATGATGTTCTCATCAAAGAGAATGTATAAAATACACACATTTAAATTTTGATGCAAAAAATAATCTGTCTTACTGTATGATGAGTGGTTTCTCGCAAATGCCATCGTGTGTATTTTGATTTCATACTGTAGCTCGAGCCTGTTATATTCCCCAAACCAAAACGATGTTTAAACCATTAAAAAAAAATGGAGAAATCTCGAAATCATATCCGAAATCAAATAAAATTATAGAGTTACCATTGAAAAAACTGGTTAAACCGAGAAATACTGTAACCATGCTTTGATTTTTTAAAGATAAAAATATAGCATTGTTAGTTTTTCGGACTTCAAAGCTTTAGTGAAGATAAAATAAAAAATCGCTATTTTTTATTACCAGGTACTCTTCGGAGCTTCCTCAATATCTCTTGCTCTGAATTTTTTTTGTAGATGAGAGACAAGTGAAACTTCTCTTTCATAATAATTTCACTTGGCATTTACACTAGATTAAATTTAAATGTGGCAAGGACTCATTGAACAATTTCGTTCATTTTTAAAACAGCAGAATTTGTAAAAAAGTTTTATCTGTAACATTAAGATAAGGAGTATACATATTTAATTATTTTCTTTCTGAATAATTTATTTTTTATTAAAGAGAAATTGCCCAGGGGTGGTAAAAAAAAAAATTCAAATATTATTTGAAGTATTTAATGTGAGGCAATGTTTCCCTCAACGTTGCAGGGTTTTATCAGGACAAAAAAAAATTGGAACTAACCTTTATTCATTCAAAAAATTATTACCAATTACTACATAAAAAAAATTTATTCATCTCTCTTTAATTGTATTCGAATAAAAATGTATTCGTCTCTCGTCAATCGAGTACAAACTTCGAATAAAATTGTATTCGTCTCTCGTCAATCGAATACAAACTTCGAATAAAAATGTATTCCTCTCGTCCATCGAATACAAATTTCGACTAATTTTGTATTCGTCTCTCGTCAATCGAATACAATCTTCTAGTAAAAATGTATTCCTCTCGTCAATCGAATACAAACTTCGAATACAATTGTATTCGTCTCTCGTCAATCGAATTTAAACTTCGAATAAAATTGTATTCGTCTCTCGTCAATCGAATACAAACTTCGAATAAAATTGTATTCGTTTCTCGTCGATCGAATTCAAACTTCGAATAAAAATTTATTTATCTCTCGTCAATCGAGTACAAACTTCGAATAAAATTGTATTCGTCTCTCGTCAATCGAATACAATCTTTGAATAAAAATGTATTCGTCTCTCGTCAATCGAATACAAACTTCGAATAAAAATGTATTCGTCTCTCGTCAATCGAATTCAAACTTCGAATAAAAATTTATTCATCTCTCGTCAATCGAATACAAACTTCGAATAAAATTGTATTCGTCTCTCGTTAATTGAATTCAAACTTCGAATAAAATTGTATTCGTCTCTCGTCAATCGAATACA
>NW_027106983.1:726147-727784 GCF_000696795.3 Halyomorpha halys
TCGAATACAAACTTCGAATAAAATTGTATTCGTCTCTCGTTAATTGAATTCAAACTTCGAATAAAATTGTATTCGTCTCTCGTCAATCGAATACATTTTTCACAACGCTATAATGCTCACATTAAAGTTATAATTAATCATGTAATTCCACCTTTATATAAAATTTATAATTAATCATGTAATTAAATATAAAATTGATTAAATGTAATCAATAATATAATTAATCATGTAACTACGTACACACCAAAGTTATAATTAATCATACAATTATTATAAATATAAATATAGCCATAAAGAAATGTTGTAGTAATGGAGAATTATACCCAAGTACACTAAATACAAGAGAAGGGTCGATATAATGATTGAAGGAGCAATTAAATAAACTATTCACAAGGAAAGTGTTTAATTTACAATAATTATTATTGATGTAGTGTGGTTTCTTTCAATGGATAGGGAAATATTATATAAAAGCATATAATTTAAGGGACCAATGAATTTAATTCAGAGAAAATTGGTGTCTGTTGAGCGTTTGATAAGCTCTTGGTTCCGTTCACCGTTTAATAAGCTTTTGCGGAATTGGATTAATTCTTTAAGGGCCCTCATTATAGGTAGGAGGTTAAAGAAAAACTTGATTTTGAGATTTGATTTAATTTTTTTTTTGGTGATAAAATTAGTAATTTTAAAAATTAGGTTCTGCTTGTGGTATACGTAATATTCAAAACGTAAGTTTATTAATTATAAATATCCTAGGGACTAACTGCGTGATATACAGTATTCTCGCCCTATAAATTATACTATATAATCTATATCATACAATATATTACGATTTATAAATTATCCTATCGACTCGGATTCGAATTTGGCTGTCAGATACATGTTTATCTATTACTGGAGCCGTGAGTCTACGCTGTGGGTTTGGGAGCCCTACGGGATCCACCCAGCCTGATAAAATGGGTGCTCTTAATTGGGGAATAATCTGGCGGTTGAACGTGAATCTGACCAAATCACCTCCTTGGAAAACCGTTGGTCTAGTAACAGTACTTGCAAAGTACTGCATCTCTGATCCTTCATGGGTTGTAGCGGCACAGATTTATTTTTATTTATTTTGTATGCGTATATATAAATGTGATATAAACTTTTACATATTAAGTATTGAATAAAAGAAAAAAATAATCTATTTGGACAAGTATTTTGAGATCGACAGTTGATAAGTAAGTGGGTTGATAAAGTAAAGACCTTTGGCATTTCCCCCTTGATTTTCTGGTGACATTTAGGACGTATAACGCCTCCGCACGATTCTGTCAAGTACGAAAGTGTAATTTAGACGTATTGTTTCAAATGCTATTTACGTTTTATTTTTGTATCCTCAATACAGAGTATTTTTTAATGTATTACGCAATTATTTAAGAAACCTTAATTGATAATTGATAATCTCTGTGTTTTGAAAATTTAGTCTTATTCTTGGAGACATATCTCCAAAATATTGTTCTATTTTCTATTTCTTAGATTACAAAAAAAAAAAAAGAGGAAAAAGAACAATAATTATTCATCAAACACCATATCGAATTATTAAAATGATTAGATTTACATATTTATCATTCGATAACATTAAAGGTAATGGTTTCTATTCGTCACTC
>NW_027106983.1:728290-729316 GCF_000696795.3 Halyomorpha halys
AATGTTCAGTAAAGGACGCGTGCGAAATCAGACCACTTTGTATATGAGTAATTTGAGTCTGAGTGACAGCCCTGGTGAGTAGATGAGGTGTTTAAGTTGGTATGATGTTGTCTTGACGATTATTCGAGATTGGAGCAATATTTATTCTATAAACAGGTACAAAAAAAAAAAAAAAGTTACTCAATGTAATTTTATTTTTTAAATTTCATGTAACAAGCATACCTTTTGTATATAAAATTATTTGTATAAGCTATAGTAAAATTAAATAATTTTATCATTATAAATATATTAATTATAGTTTATAAAATACTCAACCCGGAAAAAACCTAATCATAACAAAAATCGATTGTTGCTATTAACTATTTCTTTTAAGTGTGAAATTAACTAAAAATATCAATTTCATTAAAATTGATGTTTTGTAAGCTATCTCTTTCAATAAAATCATTTGGATAAGTTTGTTTCTTTCTAATTTGAAAATCATCGTTACAAATCACAAATTTTCGTTATATAATATTACCATTGTAATATTTCAAATTCATGCTTATTGATTGGTTATATACCGTGAAATACGTTTATATAATATTCCAGAAATTTTACTAAAACTAGTTTAGTATTATCGTGATGTTAGAAGTACAGTTTATATTTTTACGACATCTTTGGATTTTTGTCAATAACTCAATTTTGAAAGAATCACTGTACTTATTGAGGGATAGCGCACAAATACGTTAATTCACTACTTAAGCAACATGGTACGTCCGATTAGAATACATTTGGCTGAAAAACAAAGATATAATACATTTTCATATTTTAATACAATTGGTACAACGGGATGAATATATAAATAGGTGTTAATGTTTTTCTTGAATTTTTTTCTTATATATTATATTTTTGACGTGGAAAGTCCATGAATTTACTGCAGTGTGTATAATACAACTGAATTCGAATAAAAATGTATTCGTCTCTCGTCAATCGAGTACAAACTTCGAATAAAATTGTATTCGTCTCTCGTCAATCGAATTTAAACTT
>NW_027106983.1:729915-733582 GCF_000696795.3 Halyomorpha halys
AGGTGTTAATGTTTTTCTTGAATTTTTTTCTTATATATTATATTTTTGACGTGGAAAGTCCATGAATTTACTGCAGTGTGTATAATACAACTGAACCCAAACAAAAATAATTAGATTGGTCGATGTACAACATGTCACAATCTCACAAGAGGAGATCATAACACAAAAAAAGGCAATCCTTCCCGGCCGGATCCTCCCCGCTAAGACCCCCGGGGAGCGACGATCCTATATATATCACTTTTTGAAATATTAGCTTAAAACGGGAAGAGGAAAGTCTAGATAGTTAAATCGAGCAATATTATAATTGGGAAACGGCTTCCAGTACCGGATGTATCGATTTCAGATGTAAATTCAATTATGCGCTTGATATCCAAATGATCAAAGACTTTATTTATTTAAGCTTAATATGAATTGGAATGCATTACTTACGGCGGAGTTGACGCGCTGTTATTTGGAGTTAGTTTCCCTAACTTTTATAATTTCCGCGTTGCATAACTTTTGAAACGGGGAAGCTTCGACGTTTAATAAGGTTTTAATCGACTAATGTGAAACATTATTTTAAAGTGGATTTTGGATTTAATAGTGTTTTTGTTAATGTTAGACGAAAACGAATCATAGTTGCTACTCATAGTCGTCAAAAATCCAAATCGAAGTATAAATCTTGTACGGTTGGAACGAACAGTTCAAGAGGAGACGAATTGTACTGATGGAAATCTGTATGATCGTTTGAAATGGTGCAAGGAAGGAAAAAAAAAAGGTATCTAAGTTTGCGGTTCCGACAGAACCTATGCCAATGAACGATTTAATCAATGCTATAGCGTACAGTCATCGATCTGGTGGGATCAGAGTTGGGCTAAAGTTAGCTGTAACTAATAACTAAAAACTAAACCTAAATTAACAGTAGTTGTATTGGGAACTAACACTAACTGCTGAGTTATAATCTGTTTGCTCATAGCCAACATTAATTTCAGAGGTGCTGAGAATGGAAAAGGAATCTATTTTATGATCCGTATCGATTTATTCTGACTTTTCAGATTTCTTACATATATTTAGGTTCCTATGTATATTTTAGGAGGTTCTAAAAATGAAAATAAAATCGATTTTATAACCATATCGGTTTATTCTAACCTTTTGGATTTCTGACATATTGGTGTCCCTCTATGTGTATCTACAGGGACTTGAAATGAAAATCAAGTCGATTTTATGATAGTACACTTGTATATGGATTTATTTTAACTTTTTGAATTTCTACCTTACTGGGTCACCTCTTTATATTTTTGAAAGTACTGAAAATGAAAATAGAAACCATTTTATGATCGCACTCTTCGGAATCGATTTATTTCATCTTTTCGGATTTTTAACATATTTAGGTCCCAAAATATATATATTTCCGGAGGTGCTGAAACTGATAATAAAATCGATTTTTTGATTAAGCGCTTGCATACGGATTTATTCTAACTTCTTGGATTTCTAACATATATTTGTCCCTTAATATGTTTTTGGAACTGTTGAAAATGAAATCGATTTTATGATTACGCGTCTACAAATCGATTCATTTTAATTTTTCGGATTTCTAACATATTGTGGTCCATTAATAACAATTAGAGGTCTTAGAAAAAAAAAATCGATTTTATGATCGTGCGCTTGCGTGTCGATTATTTATTATTATATATATTTAGTTCTCTATTTAAATATTTTCGGAGGTAACGAAAATGAAATTGATTTTATGATCACGCCCTTCCGAATCGATTTATTTTAACTTTTCGGATTTCTTACGTATTAGGGTTTTGGTATGTGGTTTTGGAAGTGCTGAAAATGAAAATGTAATAAATTTTGCATATAGATTTATTTTATCTTTTCGCATTCGTAACATCCTGGGAATGTTAAAATAAAGCGATTCAGAAGCACGCTATCATGAAATCAATTAATATGTAATAATAATCCTAATAATTAAAATCGATCGATACGCAAGCGCACTATCATAAAATCGATTTTATTTTTATTTTCAGCATTTCTGTAAAGGATATCATGAGACCGCAATATGTTTGTAAATCCGAAAAGTTAAAATAAATCGATTCAGAATGCGCGACCGTAAAATCAATTTTATTTACATTTTCAGAAACTCCACAATCTTAAAAGGGATCCTAATATGTTAGAGTAAACACCACTAATAGGGTTAACAATTAATTGTTTTCAACAGCTAAAGATAATTTTAATTAGTTTTAGTTTGTATGTATCATTTATAGAACTCTAGAAACCTCGCCGACATCGCCATGTAATACCTTTATTATTAAATCAATACTATAAACATTGATATATCTTGTGAGCCACCTACATCTTAATTTTCATATCGTAGGTTGGTCAAATATAAATTTACAACTTAGTAATTATTTGTCAACCCTCTAGCGTCTATTGTCACCGACTGTAACACAACTTTGAAAGGGTATTAAAAAATTAGTGGATAGCTTTAGCTACTGTATTGTACCTAGAGAGCTTCATTTAAATTATAAAATAAATAAGATCTGATATATTGCCAGAATCTCACTCACTATATCACTGAGCACACCGAATGTCCCTCAAATAACTTGAGGACAGGGCATCGAATCGCATAACCCACCGATGCAAATTCGCGACACTTTGGCTAAGAATTACAAGTTTCAAGGTTGAAAAAAATCAATATAACGACCAAATTTCAAAAAAACGTATAGAAATCTTCGAAACCACTCGGTAGAATTCGCTGCGTAGTCAAAATCAAGGTCCCCAAAGGCCGTCAGACGGATCATAGTGTTATTATCATTTTTTTCCGACATTGTCGGTATACAACGGATTAGACGTCACTCAATGTTCAGTAAAGGACGCGTGCGAAATCAGACCGCGCAAATAACAGCTCTAACCGAGTAAAGTAGTCAAATAATCTGATAAACACAGGGAGGTTTCTCATCAATTCGAAAATTCTCAGAACCACAAAAATAGACGCCATGCGGCCACAACGCGTGTGTAAAGCAAGATTATTTTTTTTGTACAAAATCAGTTTTGCGGTCCATGGAACCTATTAAATTGTATGTTTTAATCCCTAACAAGAATCTCCATGCAAACCGAAAATTCACACAGTCGAACAGACAGACACAAACAGAGTAGACATAAACTTCCCTGCATAAAGAGAAACATTTTCAAAAATTCAGAAAACCTATAATGTGCATATCACTTTCACTCATTTATATACAACTAAACGGGCAACAATTTCCTAAACAAGACAACTTTTATTTTAGTTTTTTTTTACAAATGTTTTACTTTTTATTTTCTTATTTTCGTCTGGGTTAAGTTAAGTGTTATCAGGTTCGAAAACTCAAGAAAAGGAACAAGTAATGACACTTCCGGTTGTGACTGAAACACTGCTTTATTCATCTCAGCGCTCCTCTACTTATATCGTACAATCAGCTGACATCGAAGTAACAGCCGACTCATACATACATATAGTACTTTAATCAATTTATTTATACAAACCTTATATGTAAGTTACGGCCGAAGCACGATAACAAGCTCACCGGCCATATCAGCTGATCGAGTCAACTGACTGACATGTATATATAGAAGTACTGGATTCAATACAGAGCATTCTATTTTTGGAACCCGTGAGAGTCATTTCATCCCTTTTCACTGTTTCCAC
>NW_027106983.1:734352-735082 GCF_000696795.3 Halyomorpha halys
AGTTGGGATCATTGATATTTATACTGACTCTTAAGTTATCAATTCAAATTACTACCGTAAAAGGTCGTACTTGTCTTGGTGCGTCGGTCGGTTTGGCAGTTGTCGCGGTGGAGCGTCCATATTCGCTTCTCTTCACAGCCTACCGGCGGGCCTCCGTTGACTCCCCACGATGTGTGACTTCCTCCTCTGACCGGCTGATCTACGACTCCCTCTCAACCCTCTTCAACTCATCTCCAACTCCCTTCAACTGTCTTCAACTGCCCTTCAACTCTTCTTTCACTATTGTCCTCCTCTCTCTCCTCCTGCTATTTTTACTTCTTTTCTCCACTCTACTTCTAATTCCTCTCCTCTTCCAATCTCCGTTCTTCTCCTTGGTCTTTTTATGCTCCCATTCTCTTTTACTTACCATTCAGTCGGTCTTTTTTCTCTCTTTTGTCTTAAAATTAAAAGGCGGCTTCCTTCCTTGACAGAGGTCGTCGCCTTTGCCACTGGATTTTAGTGTGCGCACGTGTAAGATAAGGGCTGTCTAATGTAATTTATATAATGTCTCTGTAGTTCCCTGGTCACACCTGGTTGCTTTGTATATGTATTTATTACTATTAATGTTTTGCCTTCAGGGTCAATGACCAGGCGAGGAGGTTCCTTAGGTATGACCCCTTATCAGGTCAGACATGACGACAAAAGAACTTACTTTAGCTTCAAAATTCCAGCTGGTGCCTCTCATACATAT
>NW_027106983.1:735132-739907 GCF_000696795.3 Halyomorpha halys
CGGTGTCGTGTTTACCAATTTTTCTATGCTATTATCATGAAGTGGCTTAATCTTAATTATAAAGTAAAGTCTTTGTTACATATTTTATATTTACAATCATATGTACATTAGCAAGTATAATATTATGGGAGAGTATGGAAGATCTGTTTTTTAAACTTTAATTGTTGTATTATGAATTGAGAAGTACTTGGGAAGTAGTTGGGATCATTGATATTTATACTGACTCTTAAGTTATCAATTCAAACTCCTTTGAGCTTCTCATACATATCAATACTTTATGTAATATATAAATATATATATGTTACGGTCTGAGTCAGCTGTGATTTCGATGTCAGCTGACTGAGGAGATCAACTGATGGAATGTATATAAATAGATGTACTGACTTGTTTTTGATTTTTCGGAATATTGTCTTTTTCATTCTAACATTTATTGTGTGAATTAAAAAGACATTTTAAAAATGTTATTCTTAGATTTAAATTATTTATTTAGAGTTTATTTCAGGGAGCTTCTGAGTTTTTACAATGATATGTAAATAGGAATTTATTTTATTGTAAATAGTTTTTGTTTATTGTTTTTGTTTTCAATGTTATTATATTGTAGCACAGTATCTCCATAACATATAATAAAATATACGAATTAAGGAGTATTCTGTTGTAAGGCAGAAGCACTTTTTTTTAAACTTCTTTTAGAATACAGGCCAGATGGTGGAACAAATTAAATTATTTTATTTACAATCAGTGGCCTGTCTTATATCAAGTTAAAATAAATATAACAAGACAAATAAAAATAAGGACTTTGAAAAAGATAGTTATAATTTAATCAATAGCAATTTTTCAGATTAAAATAATAAAAAATAAATTATCCTTGTTATTTTATTTTATTTTTAAGGTTCGTCTTTCTGTTTACTCTTTTTTTTTTTCTTATGATGAAAAACATTCCACCTATACAGGAACAGATAAAAAAACTCCATGGCGTAGACGTTCAAAGTGTCGGCTAATATCGGCAATATTAACTCGCAGCAATCCTAACAACAAACAAGACGATCGATCCCCAGGCAGTTGCTATTTTTATATCAGATTCTTGTTTCTAATACGCCAGCTTACGCTATGGTCTCGGCTATTAAAGCCACTCATATTTATTGATTAACCTGCTATAAATAAATGTGTTGAGCTAAGTTCCGATCTTTTGGCTGGTGGGTTCTATTAATAGTTTGCCAGCTTTTTGTTTGTATTCATATTATAAATTATTTTACTGCACCGACTCATGTTCTTTCCCTGTAATTTCATTTAATTCTAATATTATTCTTGTCGTTTTTAAATATTACCTTTCTAATGATTCTCTAGATTATATAAATGGGACTTAATTAGCTGGGATCATTGAACCCTGTGTTCCTGTATAGACATTTTTTCATAACAGAAAGAGTTATATATATTTTTAAAAAATTACAGAGTTTATTTACAAATGCTTTTGTTATATACCAGCTTAAACAAATAGAAAGTTGGGAAATGAGTGTTTTTAGAAGAGAATTATTATAATATTCTGACAAATTCAGTGTGTATGTGGAAAGCCTTTGACTGCGTACGTTATCTCACCGATTTTAATGAAACTTTTTTTCGTGAGGCTACGTCGAAAAATATTTTATATAAGTTTAGAAATCGCTTTTAGTATTGTATGCCATATGCTCTGCATGTATTTAATGGTTACTATATACCAATCGATTTCTTTTTAAAACAAGAGATTCATTGATTGTATTAAATGACTCTAAGCGTACAAAAACCAAAAGTCGCTACAAGTTAAGTAGACCAACAGAAATTGTATTTCTAAAAATTCAATTCAGATTCGTTTCAAATCAAACTCTTCGTCAAAAAACGAGATATCAGCATTTTAAAAATATATTTTACAAATATCATGAAAACTACAACTCTTACGAAAAAACTAATAATAACCTTCTGTGTAGTGTATTTAATGTGATGCCTAACAGACATCTGTACACTTAATAGTTCTTGAGACATAGAGGTTACAACGAAAAAACTAATTAGAATATTCTTTGCAGTATATTTAACTAGATTCAATTTGATTCCTAACCACGATTTATTTATGTGACAATAGGAAGGCTTGGACAGAACTTAACAAGGGGGGGGAGCCCACGCATGTGAACTCACCGATTTTAATGAAACTTTTTTTTTTGGTGAGGCTACGTCGAAAAATATTTTATATAATTTTAGAAATGGTTTTTATTATTGTATGCCGTATGGTCTGCACGTATTTAATCGTTCCTATATACCAATTGATTTCTTTTTAAAACAAGAGATTAATTGATTGTATAAAATGACTTTAACTCGCTATAAGTAAAGTAGACCAAAAAAATTGTATTTCTGAAAATTCAGTTCAGATTCGTTTCTTTTGTCTTTTGAAACTCTTAGATACGAATTTCCATATAAATTAAAAACTATAAAATTTAGGATGATACTTTCCTGCCCATGTCCTACCAGTTTTACAAAATAAATTCATTATTCCTCACGATGCTATCCAAATACAACTTAACTATAACGGTTAAAAAAACTTGTTTTCCGGTATCCTACCCCATAATAACATCTTTTAGATATAATGCCTTTATGTTGGAGAAAAATTCATTTCAAATCGAGAGAGGCTTCTCCAAAATTCTATTTTATTTCTGCGGTTCTAATCTTTTAATGAAGGTGCAGTTTGTAATTCCGTCCAGTTTAGTAGGTAGTAAACCTAATTTCGTGCTTATTAGTGGATCGTCTTGAAATGATTACATTTTTGTGATTCCCGAAAAAAAATCGAAGGCTTTTCAGGCGTGAGTTTTAAGTAAAAACATTTTATTTTTGGTTTGTCACCATTTTGTACGTTTTAGTGAAAACAACGAATATCAAATTTATTTCTCCACAAAAAAAAAATTGTTATCCCATTTTACCATGTAAATTGAGCTAAATTATTTCAATATTGTTCTTTTATATTATCATATGAGAGTAATAGTATAGTATTTGATTTTTTTTATGATTAATATTAACAAAATGCATATTACCAATTTTACTAAATGAGTTAAAATGAATATCAAAGCCTCAGGAAAACCAAAAATAGCTTTCTATATAATAGGGATACAAACTTTGTTCTGGAGAAATCTTTTCAGATTCTTTTTTATCGGCCTCCAAAACCTTAAAATACGAATTTTCATAAAAAAAAAACTAAGAATATTTGTTTATATCTGGCTCATTTGGTAACGTCAGCAGGTCATGATTGTTTCAATATTATACCAATATCGTAGGATTCTACCAATTTATTTTGTTTAAGCCGGCCAGGTAAAAAAAAGTTCTGTTTTTTATCAAAATTTGAATCTGAGATTTTTTGAGGGCGTTAAAACAAATGTGAAAAAAAGTTTGTTGACCTACTGTAAAGAAAGAAATATATGATATCCATATGTAGAAATGAACCATAACATAAAATCAAGATTAATACTACAAATATCAGGCATAAAATAATCTAAATCTACTACGTAGGTTATAAATAATGACAAAGTAGACCAGTTTTTGAAAATTTGTAGCCCAAAAGTACATTTTACTATAGTACACTTACCATTTCGAACCTTTCAACTAACATACCGACATCAGGAAATGGTAACAATATAACAGATCAACCAATAATTTCTCCCAAAATATATATTGCCGAATCCTCCTGCGGATCATCGGTGGCTAACCCCTGAAGTAGTTGATCAGTAACCTGAAATAAACGGGTTTTATTAGTACCAAGTGAAAAATAAATAATTAGTGGTAGAAGAAATAGGGGTAGCTGTTTATTATTTTTATTTTTCCAGTTGCCAGTGTCTCTGTTTATTAGTTCCTCCTTGTGCAGAAGCTATTGTATAATTAATGCTATGAAATTGCCCATAAATACAGCGCTAGTTTGACAGATAGGTTTTTTCTTTGTTAGTACTAACCCTAGTTTGATATGAGTCAAAAACCAAAAAGTTTGAAATAACTGCATTTATTGAGTTTTTGTTAGGTTTTGGAACCGTCGCCATTTTCAAACTCCCCTGAACTAGATTGGCATACCCGTTGATTTTGACTCCCAACTGTATGTTTTACATTAATGAATTCGAAAATTGGGGTGAAATAATTTTTCTTTTGACTGGCTCTGATGGAATGAATGAAATGAATATATAATGAATGAATAAATGACAAATTTAACTTTTAACAATCTCGTACAATTTTTAATCTTAAAAAAAATGTATAATGACCTCATTCGTATCCTGTCAAAAGAGGATTTAATTTTTAATCCCCTTAGTGGACTTCAATCTCCAAGGTCTATGCTTCATTAGTTCTGGCTACTTTATGTAGAGCATATTCTTCATCATCTTTATTATGCAGATTTAGGTGCAATATTTTCTTATCGTTATTTTTTCTTTCAAAATTTCCAATGCAATTGATAAGGTGTTCTTTGCATACGAAAATTCACAAAATGTGGCCCTTGAAGTAAAATGTGGCAGGGTTCTGGACGTAGTTGCATTTTCTAGTCTCCCGAAGTTTTTTATCTCGAAATAAAATATTTGAAGATTTATTTTATTGATATCGTTTATGGTTCGGTTAAACTGTTACATAGCATTTTGTACGATCTTATTTTAAAATAATCAAACAATTTGTGTCTACTCTTTGATTCTCACGTATGCACCAATGTTGCAGCCACACTGAATATCTTCGTTTAGTGAGTGAAGGGAAGTGAATTCTCAGACGTTATTTAGAGGTAAACGGGATTA
>NW_027106983.1:741146-741925 GCF_000696795.3 Halyomorpha halys
TATATAAAAAAAAAATTAAATTTTAGTTGTCACACAATATTGCATCTAAGTACTTATTGGAACAAAATATTACAAAAGGCAACTAAGTCATTGTATCTTGTTACAAAGTAACAATATCTGTAATGCAATAAAGCTTGTATTCATTGATTTTATCTTTATAAGATAAGGACACAGATTTTTAAAAATTAATTAAACGATGATAGGTAATTTTGAAGATATATTTATCTTTAATTTCAACTTTTTTTTACTACCTTAGTTTTCATTATTAATTTGTGTCTTTATTTTATTTAAAATTCAAATCCATTCACGACAAAGTTCTCTTGAATATGATGTTGATTGAATGATTGTTGATGTAAGTTCTTCTGAATACATAACATGAATACATGCAAAATAAGAGAAGTAGCTAAGGAATAGCACACACGAGTTAAAGACTGCTTAGTGGTACTTGTCCTCTTGTATAGATAAATACATAATTTCATGTATTAGTGATTTTATTATAACTAATGCTTATCATCTAGAAATCACTAGCTATTTTCAGTAAATGCTGAATTATTGTGAAATCAAAAATCTTGTTTGTACTATTAAGAACCTGTAATAGATTGTTCAATTCCATTTTTCTTTGTCAAATTTACTCCCTTTACGTAGCAAATGAAACAAATATTTTAGATTGTGCTATCCTGGTAGCTTATTAGGCAATACATAAAATAATAACAGAAAAATGATTTTACGAAGAATGTTTTTTTTTTGTTATATACATAATTCAAATTCCTTTTTTAAGT
>NW_027106983.1:742354-743859 GCF_000696795.3 Halyomorpha halys
TATAGATAAATACATAATTTCATGTATTAGTGATTTTATTATAACTAATGCTTATCATCTAGAAATCACTAGCTATTTTCAGTAAATGCTGAATTATTGTGAAATCAAAAATCTTGTTTGTACCATTAAGAAATTTATATATAAGGAAGGAATATATTTGTTAAAAACAAAATGGTGTATTAAAATTCTTAATGAGCTTTTATTCAAAGGTTTTGGATATGGTGCTATGGGAATAATTTATTGGAAATGTTCAACGATGGGACCTTAGTTTATATTAATGTAGCATGCTTTGAACTAACCCCTTGATTAGGCTTTATGCATGAATACACCTCCCACTAATTTACCCTAAAATCTATATCCCCTATTAAACGTTACATGGGTAAACTGCAGCATATTGGATAATGTTATGGTGCTTTAACTGCATGCTAATTACATTGAAATTGATTGAAACTCTTACAAACAGAAATGTCTGTATCTGTTTTAATTAGATTATAACAAACATTGCTAGGCTTTAATATAGCATTTGATATTGTTATTTGTTTTGAGCAAGTACGTTAAATTAACTCTAGCTATATATTCAACATTTGTTCTTATAATTGACTTTGAAATTAAAATAAAGACAGATAATAAAATTAATCAGTTAATTTTACGGCTGTGGCTTTTTAAAAAGGGAAATAAAATGAAAACAATTATAAATTTCTAACAAATTAGGAACATTCTATCAAAAGTCAATATATCCACTTTTGGAAAATTAATTTAAAAAAATATCAATAGGGGCATCTAGTGTACATATATCAGATGTTTATTTTTAACAACACAATTTATTTGTGTTCCACGTAAAAAAAAGAAAAGAATTTTAAATTATTTACCATCAATCAGAATGATTGAGGCAAAATATTTCTTTAGGACCTTACTAAACCCACTTTGTAAAAACTAAAACTATATAATATTTAGAAAAAAATAGTAATTTAAATTAGATATATGAGTGGTTGTATGTGTTATATTATGATATTTTATGAAAAATTGAGCTTTACGTTTTGGAGAATATTTCGAATACCACCTTGTTTAATTTTTCTTTTGCCTTAATAAGATAAATTGTGGTAGTATAAAAATTGAATTTTTTCCTCGGAAATTGGAATAAATTAACATTCCTCATATTAGTGTGCTTGTAATATTATACCTTCATAAATAAAAAAAAAAAATTGCCTCAAGGTCAGGAAATGGAGAATAAAAATAAAATGTATTTAATTTCATATATTTATTCTCTTTCTAGACGTTTTGGTGATACTTTATGTTATCCTATTCTGCCTAATATAATTCACTTTTTTTTTAATTATGATTACAGCTCTTTTCAATTTGTTTAATTTAATTTTTGATTATAAATAGGAAAACAATTAGTAAATACATGAGTATTTGAAAAACATATTGTACTTCTTAATACGTGTAAAATATCAACATAAGTAATAAATTTTAATTTTATAACAAAACATTGCTGCTTTTGTTGT
>NW_027106983.1:745100-745707 GCF_000696795.3 Halyomorpha halys
CCGATTGTATTATTTTATAGAATATACGATCATATCTGTTTATTTGTTTCCTTTTTCTTCTATACATTTGAAAGATTAGCAATATCATGCTCATTCATTTTTTTATGTAGGTTTATATATAAGTTAAGTCTTTAGTCAGCTGTTATTTCGATGTCCGATGATCGAGTAGAGCCAATTGAAAACGTATATGTAAAGGAGGAGAACTAATAAATTCACTCTGTTACTGGAAACCGCGCTAGTCATTTCTTATACCTTTTATTTCTCATTTTTACTGTTTGCAGACGACGATACTTAACTTTTTATATATATAAGTTAGTTAAAGGTATAAGAAATGACTACACGGTTTCTAGTAACAGAATGAATTTATTGTGATATGTATCGATGTATTAACAATTATTGATATAATAAAAGTTTTTTCCATTTGTCTTGTCATGCCTGTCCCGGGTATGATACCTATCAACAAAGGGCACTTCGCAGGTGGTTAATAGTACAGGTGGAAAAGATCTTTCCCAGCAAATCTATTAAAAACAGGTATCGCCGGTCAGTTATAGTTTGTAAACAACACCTATATATACTTTTCATATATCGCATAAATTTTCGCAAACAA
>NW_027106983.1:748478-760112 GCF_000696795.3 Halyomorpha halys
GAGTAGGTCAACGAAAACGGCTATGTTGATGAAGAAGTTTCTCAGAGAATCGGTGCAGCTGGAAGAATATTTAGTTTGCTTCGAAGGGGTTTCCTGGGTAAAAGGGAGGTGACGCGAAAAACTAAAATGATGATCTATAAATTGACGTTCCTCCCAATTCTTTTCTACTCTGCTGAATCGTGGACCCTCACCTTGAAACATAAGAGTCGGATTCAATCCATGGAGATGCGATATCTTCGTAAGGTGGAAGGAATGACACGATGAGATAGAGTACGGAACAGCACTATTCGGACTAGCCTCGGAGTTAAATCGGCTGAGAGCATCCTAGAGGAGCACAAGCTAAGGTGGTTCGGACCCCACCTTAGGATGGACCAGGAAAGAACTATCTGGAAGACGTATGAGGAAAAAGGCACGTATGAACGGAAGAAGCATGAATGGAAGAAGGTGAAGAGGGAAAAGCGTGGAAAAAGCCAGTGATGTAAGAATCGAAAATATTCACTCTAGTTGACTGCCGCATATGTTGGTTGTAAGTCAGGAGAGTTTGGTTATTTTCGAATCAAGAAACCTCTATTCGCAGTCTTAATATTTTGGATTGAAACAAATTGTTGTTTTTTGTAACTTGGAGCATATTTCTGTGAGGAATGTATTTAAGTGGTCTTAATTCCTTACTATAAGAATTTAGTGTAATTGAAAAATTGATAAAAAACGTTTCTTCGTTGCTAAATTAGTTGGAAAGGTATTCGAACCGCAGTTTATTATAAGAAAGTCGACTGCTGGAAAATGTGTCGAGATAGACATCTCATAAGAAATGCTACAGAGATTGTGTAGCGTTTCACAACTATGTACTAAGAGTTCCGCAAGAGCTCAGCAGACTGTGGAAAAGGCCTAATGTGTGTAATTATTTCTTTTTAAGGTAACAATAAAATCTTTAGAAATCCACCTAGTTCTCAATCCCTCAGTGTCTATGTGGCTCATACTAAAATTCTTTTAACATAAGTATGTTTACCGTCTTCCTCCAAAATGAAAAACAAAAATGCTTTTAAGGGATTTTATAAACGCCATTTTTATTTATTAAGGAATTCTCTTTACTTGGTTAAAGATGTTATTAATTAAGTATGGTAGTAAAAGCAGCTGTTTAAGAAAACTATTTTATTGTTTACTTTAAGAATTATAAACCATTTCTACTGTCATGTCACCTGATGATGAGAGAATGAATGGACCATTCATTACATCGAAAATTATGAATGAGATTTTATATTTATGATATCATTTATGTTTTATTATTTTAATACGGTTACGAACTTCTGTAATAAATCATTCATGATTTATGTTACATTTATTTATTATAAGGGTTTGAATTGTTATTTCAATTATCAATTTTAATTCCAATTTTTAAAAAAAAGTTCAAAGGTACTGTTGAACCGAACATTTTTAATTTTGATAAATAAATTAGTTGTTTTAAATATTCATTTTTGAAATATCTAAGAAAATTAAATATGCTGTTATCTTTTTAGTTTGATTTCTGGTTATTTATTTTTTTCCCGATCCCTCTAAAGCAGAAAGAAACAGTGAATTAGTGAGTGTTTTACTGTGAAAAGGAGATAAATCGTGTTGGATATTACCTTTTACTACTTTTGGTATTTTAAGGTTACCTTTAATGTTTATTGGTTATTTATGAAATATCCATTTTAAATGGTTCTATTTTTAAAATCCGGAGGTGAGGGGATTCTGATTATTTAAATTGTTGAATTATATTTATTCATTTTATGAGTGTGTGTAATTGGCAGTTTAATTTTTACATAACTCACCAATCAATGCCGCACAATACAAAATACAAATATGCAATTCTTTTAAAATAATAATGAACCCAAAATAAATACCTAATTAATAAAGATCTGAAATAAGTGTCTGTTTGCTGACGTTCATTGAAAAAAAAAATGCATATTGACTTTTAATTATTTGTTGGAAAAATAATTGGTAGGTTAATTTTCTTTAAATAAATCTGTACATTATTGTACGAAAATGTAAACTGTAAAAATAAACATAATGTAATAAAGTTTTGTGATTTTTTTAAAACCTATTTACTATCTTAAATATTTTTGTTAGAGTGCTACCAATGGATACTTCCACTTGCCTGCACCATACCAAATTTCAAAATTATTTGTATTTTATGTACAGTTGTAAATATTAATGAATAAATAAAAAAATATACCTTTTTGTTACTGGGTTGTACTCAACATTTATTTTAGCATCATATTTATTTTTATTTTTAATTTGCCAACATTTTTGATTTTGAAAATATTCAGGACCGAATGTTACCCACACGTTAGGAAATATAGATGTATCCTCGCTCTTAACACCACAGGACTTTTGGGTGTTAAAAACTAGCTAACTCATTTATTCCTCTATACGTAAGTTCATATTTCAGAGCTGAATGGACGTTGGAAGCGCCCATACATCCTTACCTTTTTTCTTGGGAAACTTCTGTGCCTATCGGATCCGAACCAGGCTCGTTCGCTCCCACATGACAGACCTAATCTCCCAACATTTTATAAATTATAAATGAAAAAGATAAACGACAAACTTCATAACATGAAAGTCAATTCATTCGTAAAATCATAGAGTATTATTCCCAAGTTTTGTATAAACTGCTGTATACTTTACAATATGTAGTCTGATAAAATGTCGAAACAAAGAAAATTAAATTTTAGTAGAATTATACTCACGATCCATATTACACGAAATGATAATTATAATCCAAAGTGTGTCTCGTTTCCAAATGTAACCTTCAAATAACAATCATTGGCTTTATGTTTCGAATGCTCGAGTAGTGGCGTAACTTAACGTGACTTAGTAGTGCTAACTACTCATAAACTACTAGAAGTATGTCAGCGTTTCTTCTCTTTATTGAGGATTCATCCTTGAACAACAAGGCGCACTTCTTTGTGGACGTTAGTGTGGTAAAAATCGTGACCAGACTGAAGTGTGGCGGCATTTATGTTGACGTTTTTTATCTTTTTTTTTACTCTCCGTAGTGAGCTGAGTTATTTATTTTTCCTCTCCAAAATATTTCATTCGTGAGTAGTGCAATTATTCCATATCAGTAACTCATTTTATGTCTTGAGTGAAAGCGAGTTATTGGACCTTTGATTTTCGATACCTATTTATAATCCTGTAATTTTTATTTAATCAGATGAATGACCTAGTGCGAAACTTTCTTCTTCTTTATTATACATAAGAAAATTTTAAAAACCTAAAAAGACAATTAATAATAAATAATAACTATTTTAAACAGAAAGGTTTCGGTAACAGAAAATTTTGATGCTTTACATACTACGTTGTTTCGTTGTGATCTGTGCATAAATTGAAATACAATCAAAGAATAAAATCATATTAAGATTCAGCATTCGTGAGATAAGCATTTATTTCCATTGATAATCGTTATCGACTTGTAATCTTAAATTTTTTAAAGAAATAATTATGTAATCAGAAAGGTAAAAGTTCATTTGGCAACAAATCGTGTAGAGGTATGGTTTATATAATTTAAATATCCTCATAATATTGTGGATAAATATTTTCACGTTATAATATTAATTGAATAAATAGTGTTTTAATTTCACTTAGGGGCATTTCAGTTGACAGGGTGACTAACTATAAAATCATTCTTTCTATTTCCAATTATGATTCAATAACAAGCCAACTTTGAATAAATGGTTATGAGTGAGTATAAATTTTAGTAAACTATTCTATTTTTGTATTTCTACCATACATTTAAAAGAAAAAATTTGAACCGAGAAATATTATTCAAAATACTTTGTTGAAATCTATTTGACAAATGAAACCAATTTTATATGGAATTCATTAATAGTGTCAACAGAATAAAATATTAAAATAATTCATAAACTACCATGTCTTAAGCATGAAGATTTTACTGAAATGCATATTGCAATATCTCTCAGTGTAATGTCTGTTGTAACACGTTATTTAACAACAGTTTATAAAATACAGTCATATTTATCAGCATCAATCAGTTACAGATGTAAATTATTTGCGGTTTTCTCATATTAGTTATGGTTCCGCACAGTTCTTTATAAAGGTTATGCGAGGAAAAATGTTGGATTTAAACTGTTTTTTTTTCCTGGATGATTAAGTGCATTAAAAAAAAAACACGTGGTTATGAGAACATTATGGAGCATGCGATAGCATAATCTGTTTCCCCGTCGATCAATAAGCATTATCGCTAGATCGTCCATGTCCCTTGCTTAGACTAATATATAATTGGTTTATTTTTATTGTTAAAAATGATTTTATTTGTAATATTAAGATTAAATGTGATTTTTAATATTCAATAAAGATAAAGAAATAAAATAAAATATTTTTTTATTCATACATCACAAGGAAGTACTTGCTCTAACTTGTACAAATTTGTTGTTGTTGTTGATTGTTGCTTAAAAGCGTAAAACCCTCTGGTCATCAACGCCTATGGCATGATAAAAGTAAAAACAAATGATAAAAATAAAGAAAACAAAATAAAAAAATTAAAATCGAAGAGAAGTTATAATTTAGAAAGAAGGCGATGTGCTTTTAAAAATTATTATTTTTAATAGTTATTTGTTATCTTATTATTATTTGTTTTCTTATTATTATTGTTTCTTATTATTATTTGGTTTGCTGTTATTTGTTTTCTTGTTCTATTTTAATTTTTTCGAGGATTTTGGTACTTGTATTTGGAACTCAAAACAATGTTTGTCTTTATATTTCACTTACTAGTCCAAACAACTCTACAAACTGGAAAAATAATAAATAATAATTCAAATTTTATTAAGAATAATAGTATATATCTCAAATCGTTTAATTATTATTTCAATGAAATTTGTCAATAGTTATTTGTCCACTAGAAAGTTGTGAAATTGTAAAAACAAAAAATACTGTGACAGTCAAATGATGGAGGGACCCGTTCATCGTCTGTGTTAATCAGGCCTTAGGCAATCAACAATTTAGCTAATGTCTTTATTCTTTATTAGATTTTCTCCATTTATAACTTTATTGTTATTAGTTTCTTGAGAAATTAATTAATATAATATTATGATTTTTAAAAATGTTTTTTTTTAACTAATTGTTTTTTTCTTCTTTTTCAGGTAAGAATGTTATAAATAAACCATGAATAGATTTCTCCTTGTGACTAACGACTAGGTAAAACATACTGTTTATGACATGCAAATGCAGATAATATATTGCTTTTGAATAATATTTTATTGAGAAATAATCTAATTACATTAATGAATATAATACTTAAGCGTTTTAACTAAGATAAATGATAAACATAATTGTGTGTACTGCCTCTGGTGATATCTTATATCTTAAAAGAAAGTTGGTCGGTTCCTGTTTCATACTTCATCAGTGAAAAAATTGGATAATTTTATCTTCCTAATTCTTGAGACATTATATATATATATAAAAAAAATTACAATGTATATATTTTTAATTAATAAGATTTTATTTTATGTTTGAAAGATTTCCGAGAATAAGACCGAAACATTTCGAAAAGGTATTGTGAAATGTGAAAATTTTGTTGTCGAATCTATAATCGTTCTCGATATGTTATTTTAATTATTTGGATTTGATTTATATCTCGAACGAACAATAGTCAACACCTGTTATAGGCTATTTAAAATAAAATTTTGCTATAAAAACAAAATATTTCGACAAAAATGTTAAAGGTATTCAAAGAGTGCTTGAGTTTTATATCAAATAAATTAAACTATATATACAATTTTTTTTCTTTGGGTTTGTCGACGTTGAATGTCTTTGACCGCTTGAAACAGCCTTCCACATGCTTGAGATACTACTTTCCAGTTTTTTGTATGCAGCTCTTTCACATCTTTGTTGATTCTATCTATCCGGCTGGTTTCCATTCTTGTGTAGTGGCTTTCTGATGGATTTATTCAAGCCGTATGCACCGACCATCTGACCTTCTTGACTTCATATCGTGAGAAATTGATTGACGAGTCTCTACAGCCCAGATCAATCCGGTTATTGTACTGAGAACTTTCCTTTCAAATCTCTCGATTCTACTTTCTAGAGTGGCGGTTACAGCCCAGGCCTCGCCTGTATTTTAGAGCTGGCTTTATCACTGGCATTGATGTACGACTCCTGCTACACCACTCTTAGTTTCAGATTTCTAGAGGTTTTTCGGGATTTGAGTATTCTTGACAGAGAGAAGAAGGTTCTATTTGCATTTGCTATATGTTGGTCTATATCTGCCTGTTGATCATTTATTGCTGAGTTTAGGTACTTGAAACTCTCTACTACCTATTTGCTCTGCAACTCTTATCAAAGTAACAGGGATCATAGTTATGATTTTGTGTTTAATTCCGAAGTTCACTTTTCACGTGATGTTCTTCTTATTACTTTCTTAAGGACTCAATTGCACATCATTGGCGTGAGTACATCTCCCTATTTCAGACCTGTTTTAACTTCTAATACTTCGGACTCTTCTTTTCGTATCAAGAATCTGCATTTACGATCGTTAAGACACTCTTTCGTCAAACATGCCCCTTTGTAGGGCTTTATCAGGGCTAAAAAGATTCTAAAACAACTAAGACTACATCATAAAATACATAAATATAGACTATTTCAAAACGTTCTTGGTTGTTTTTGTATCTTTTTATCCCTGATAAAGTTCTACAAAGTGGGGCGAAACGTCGGATAATAAGTAGTTGTCAACTATTGTGTTATTTTTGACCGCAAGCCTGACCATCTTTTTCATATTTGAAATTATATGGTCAATTATCTATCTATATAATATTAGTCTACCAGTTTTTTTTTTTTACCCCCGACCTGTTTATTTGTGAAATACGGGAAAGATGTAAGGAGAGTTATTTTATAGGTAACCAACCATTATAATTTTTATAACCAGAATGAGAGAGTTGAGTTTTCATACGGTTTTTTTTATTTTATTTATTTTTTTCCGATCTCTCTAAAACAGAAATAAACAGTGAATTAGTGAGTGTTGTGTATTACCTTTTACTACCTTTGGTATTTTAAGGTTACCTGTAATGTTTATTGTTATTTATGAAATATTTATTCTAGATGGTACTATTTTTAAATCCGGAGGTGAGGGGCCTTCTCGACATTCCGTGGTTTCATACCACCACGAAATAAAAATCAGTCTGCTCAGACTGGAATCGAACGATGCCGAGACGAGGTTGCCTTAATTTTCTCAACTTTCGGACACGTAGTTTTCTATTTGGTACTTATTACAGTTTCACTGACTTGTAAAATACTAATTTGAAGTTGAGAAATTTCTAACTCCTATAATATCACTAATTGTCGTCCTCATTATAGAACAAAACGTATAAGGGCTTATATTTTTTACTTCTTGCTACAACACTATGAAATAGGGGCCTGGTGTATCAGTCGTATTGATCAATAGATTTGTTACGTTATCGACGTTTATTTCCGCATCACTAATTCACTTGTATAGTAACATTCTTCGCTAGAGTTATTTGGCTAGTAGGAGTGAAGTAAGTGGATTCCGATGTAAGCAGAATGAGGAAATGTTTCAGGTGAAGCAAACACCCAAACTGTAGAAACTACTGGCAATCAACTGTAGATTCGATAACATTTATGAAATAAAGAACAGGAAAACGGTTAATAACATAATCTTGAATATTAGTATGATTGTATTGTTATTGAGGAGTTTAATATGTGAATTAAATAATTAATTGAAGAGAGTTGTTCAATCAGTATACCTTAGCTTTTAGAGGATATAAAATAAATATTTATATGATATTATTTTTTTATTGCATTATAAATTTTATATATGAGGATGATTTCTTCTACTTTCTCCATAAACATCAGCTGATATATTCCTGTTCGTTTAGTTAAATGGGATAATTCAAAATTGAAATTACACCACAAACAAATTGTCTAAACAATTTAATCAACTCTCTAAAGTGGGTATTTGTTGGCAATTGTTTTTATTACGTAAGTAAGACAACCTCAGAGAAAGTTCACACGTTATGTTTTCCACGATCTTACTGATGTGTGCTGGTACTCCCTGTAAGAATGGCCCTCTCATGTTAATAACTTCCGTGCTTATTTTTTTGGAGAAAGTTTTAGGCTAATGAGCTTTTTAGAATTTTAAATGTGACTCAGCATCTTAACTGATCCACAAGTATTCGTTGAAGTATAATGTGTTATTCTTTACAGTTGTTATGTGAAAACTCCTTTAATGTAATAATTTAATCTACCCATAATATTAGACGTTTCTATGTATTGTTATTCTCACAAGGAATGCAATACTAGATATATTGTAAAATATGTTATAATTGTAATTACAATGTATCTTCCCCTACAATTACGCTATTGAAATCCTTATGTATAAATAAAAACACAAATATCTCATGATCCTTATCACTCACTTTTTCTCCAATGTTTTAGTCCTTAAGTCAATATCAAGAAGACACTTAAAATGTTCAAATTAATTACTTACAATTCGTTTAAGACATAACCTTATATTTCTACTAACATACCTCAAAATTGATTTGTCCAAATGATATTGCATGCTCCCTATTGCATGCTAATTGCTCAAGCCGCTTATCTTAAAATAACAAATATATTTATCAATCAATATTACACAGCATCTTTTAACAATTTTCTAAAAATAGTCATCTACATAAAATAGATTATATTTTTATGGCGTCAATTTAGTTTCTAACAATTTTCTTATACAACACAAACCTCAATCCTAAACTATATCAAAACCTTCCTTCACCAGGATAGAACTCTTATGAACAAAATTTCAGTGCTTTATATATATATTTTTTTTCATTTGTTTTGATTTAAACAAATAAATTTCTATTGTTTATTTATAAAATAACATAATTTAAAAATTAATTTTATCTATATTGACATTCGTATAGTCATGAAATTCATGGTCCATGGTTCTCAAGTTACCTTAATGAATTGTTTCTGACCAACATTAAACAATTAATATTGTTTCAAGACTTTAGGTATGTGAAGGTTTAGGTGATAGAATTTCATCTGAGGGTGTACATACCTGTGTTAGTCGGCTAGCATTTATCACTCCTGGACACGTTTATTTATTCCAATTTTACCTTTGTGGCTAAATAATTTTATAAATATATAAATTTTTGGCCGTCAGTGTGATATGAAGGAGATGGATGGTCAGGGCTGCGATATCTTGAAGAAACAATGAATAGTTCTGAGGTAAATTTATATTGTTGTTTCTAGTTTATATATACTAGGCCTGCCCAGAATGTAACAGACGTTTTGAAATAAACAACGTTTTTTGTTCAATTGTTCACAAATTGAAAAACACAAAGTTTATTAAGTGCATTTGAAAGGTACACTCTTAAGCTATTTTTCTACATAATCGCCATTCAAATTAAATTATCTTACCTTAGCACAAGTTTTTCAATACCCTCTCTGTAGAAATCTGTTGTCTGCGATTTCAACCACTGGTTTACGCCCGCATTCAGTTCGGCGTCTGTATCAAAGAGTTGTTTACCGAGCCATTTTTTCATCGCTGGGAAGAGGTGGTAATCGCTCGGCGTCAAATCCGGGCTGTATGGTGGACGGTCAAACACCTCTCATCTGAAACCATTCAAGAGTGCCCGGGTACAATTGGCCGTGTGTGGATGTGCTTTGTCGTAAAAAAAAAACCTTGGTACTAAGTTTTCCCCGACGCTTATTTTGTTTAGCGCGCCTTAACTTTCTTAGTGTTTCACAGACCGCACTTCACAAGTGGCGGGATTTTCTATTGCAGGGCACATTTTGACGACTCGCGCAGAGCAAAGTTGTAGTCCTCACGCTACAACAGCTGGATGATCACTGAATGTAAGAACGGTCGGACACCAGATGGTGGCTCTACTCCCACCCATCGTCACGATAGGCCAAAATGTCTGTTACTTTCTGGACAGCCCTCATAAAACATGTGTTTTATAAGTTTTCAATGTTTATTTCTACTTTATAACAATCATGGTTGTTCAATGTATATCTCCACTTTATGTCCTTAATTAAATGTTCCAAGGTTTATTTAATATTTTGTTCAATTCTATTTTATTATTAATATAACAGGTTCTCAACTATTTATTCACTTCTGAAGTTTCAACATACTCTATAAGTCTCAAAGAGCTTAATTTTTACATCTGCACTCATCCCATCAGCTCTGTTGGAGAATAAATGTGAATAAATAGTTGAGTATAATTCTTTGTTTCTTCTTGACAGCGGTCCTGACCTTCTCTTTCATAATAATAAATATAATATTGTGAAATATATTTTTTTAAATATTTTAATAAATACAATACATTAAAAAAAAAAAGTGTTCAGCCATACTTTTCACTCAATTTATCTTATATTATCCCAATCTCGAGTATAATATCACGAGAATATTTTTTATTTCTGTCTTGTGCCTTTCTAAAATTAACTTAATAATGTCCTTCCTACCCACCTGTAGGAGCCGTAGGCTTATTATTAGTTATACTAAATCATAGGTATAAATATATTATTATATGCTATTATTATTATTGTTGTATAATATAATTTTTAGTATCTCCTCGTATCTAACATTTTTTTTCTTGATATTGTAATACAGGATTTGTAATTATTATCAGGCTCCTTAAGTTAATATGTTTTCACCTTTTAGAAAGTCTTATTATAAACTCTGAAATATATCTTAGATAATGTTGAATTGTTGATAAATAGTAATCATACTAACTGTGCGTCAATAAGTAGTTAAGCTCTTTCACTTGAAGGTGAAAGTTACATTTCACTATTCATACGTTAACTGAGTGTAGAAATCATGTTAATGGCTTACATATTCATGTCTGGTCGAGTAATATTAACATGTATATTACTCAATTTTTTTTTTCGTTGTTGTCATAGCATTAGAGATTTTCTTTTCTTCTTTGTATGTAATCACCATCTCAGATCATTCAGTTTTATTTCATTGAATTCTCTATCAATATTATGACTAATCAAATTATTCATTATTAATCTAATTTAAAATAAAAAGTTCATTCATGAATTTCTGTAATTTTATTAGTAATAATTTAAGAAATAATTTTCAAAAGAAAAGTTAAAGTTTTATAAACATTTGTGACTAAACGATGAATTTGTGACTGTTAAAGTACTATTGCTACAATAAAACAGTAGTTACGAACCAAATTCGTACCCCTTCCGAAGGGTTTCACGACACACTACAAAGACATTTCAATAAATTTTTACGACCAATAGGGACAGATTACATCCCTGACGTAAATTGGAGTAGTCTGAAGGATGAAGGACCTCCTAGTGTAATCAAATAATTTACTTAACGTCAGGAGAATGCATCGCTGAGTGCTGTCTCCCACATGCCAACTCGTGACATGTCTCAATAGTACAGCTCATTTGCTGATTATAGTTAATTTACAGGTGTAAATAAAAAAATTGTAAAGATACAAAAAAATTCTCTCATTTTTCCTTCAGTTCTGTATCTTCAAAATTATTAAGAACAAAAATACAGGAAAGGAAAAAAAATATTAATAGCTTTCTTTGGGTTGACTAAATTTCCTAAAAGAGATATTTATGTTGAATAGTTCTCCTGATTCCGATAAAATAATATATATA
>NW_027106983.1:760279-762731 GCF_000696795.3 Halyomorpha halys
GTTCCTTTAAATAGCTTTAATTCGAGTGATAATAGAAATCTTGACGTCTATTGACGTCATTATCCCAGAATAATGAGAAACGTCCTTTTATATTTTTTTAATAACATAAAAGGAGGTTTCTCATTATTCTGGGACTGTTCAAGCATATATTGTGGGAAATATTAGAGCGAACAATTTCGTGTTTTCCTGTTTCCCTTTATTTCCTTCTTTTTATCCTTCAGCAGATGCTCGATGAGTCTCGTTTTGAAAATACTAAACACACACCATAAAAAATGAATTCCATCTAAACATATTTAATTATACAGTTATAAATTATAAATGTACGATATTTACATAAAAATATTTTTACAATAATTAAATTTCTTGGAAATTTTTCTTTTTGTTTGTACATATAAAGGTATTTTCTTAAAACTTATAGTTAATTATTATTCAATAGCGTAAAATGCTGTTTTATCAAGAATAAAATTTTGCACTGAAGACTAATTTAATGGAAAGGTCAATTATAGTTGCTGATAAAGATATTCAACACAATTCCAAATTTTAATACATAGCTTGGATTATATTTTAAATAAAATAGTTTTTTTTAGCTATTTTAAACTAGATTATTTAAGCTTCAGCAAATAAAGTGTTGATAATTCGGTTTTATTCATTGTATGCATATGTACTACATATATAAAATAAAATCTCTAATTCTTTTTGGGTGGTTCGAGTTATGGAATGGTTTCGATCAGGGAGGTTTGGATTAGCTAAAGTCCAATGTATTTACTTTATTGTTCCAGTTATAATTTCTTTTATTCTTATTATTTTTATTTATTCATTGTGACTGTATGCTGATGAACACATATTTTGGGAGTATTATTAAACGAATTTACAGTATTTCCCTCTTCTACTTCTATTTTCGTGAGGTTAAACCAACTTCTTGAATTTATCTCTTCACATTTACTGGTTTGTTATACTCCACAATATACCTGAAGATTTAGATTATCATGGTTTAGTGGTTATTTCACAAATTGATATTATTTATGGAGTAGTTAATTTATTATTGTATTTTTAAAAAATACTTTTGATTTATATCTCCCTTTCTTGTCATTTCGGTTGATATCTACAGGATACCACTATTCTAACCAAAGTGGGAGATCAAGTTTTTATTTTTCGGGACCGCCACAGCCAGTGGACCACCGAGGCCGGATTCAAACCGGCATTTCTGAAGCCACGAAGTGAGAACTTTAAACTCGCTCGGCTACGAACGGCCCTATTATTATTGTATGTGTTAGTTAATATAATCCAAGTCATTAATGTTCAGTATCATTCTGTTTCAAAATGAGATACTCTAGCAACTGCTCCTCTTTGGCAGAGTAGCGGTGGCATATTTTATTCCTTCTTGGAGTGACCCCGCAAAGAGGAGACACAAAAAGACATAACGACCCAGGCTAAGAGAGACACTATGATAAGATGATGGTCTAATGGTACCGCATAAGCTGAAGCCTAACTCCGTTAGTACGACTAGGACCCGTTTGTCCCTCCTCCTTTGATCCCTCCCTTTAAGCCTATTAGCTCACCCCCACCAATTACTTGCCTCTCTTCTTCAATCAATATCCTCTTTTCTTCTCCTGCTCATCATCATCATTACCGCTCCTGTCCTCAACCATCCGGCCTTCCCCTCCGGTTTATCCTGCTGCAGTGATGTCGATATTTACAAATTGTCTCCATGAGTGAGTTCGATGTTGATGAAACTTCGTAGAATTAGACCTCTCCTTTGATTAACTTCTTTTTCATAGGCGTGTGTTTCAAATAAAAAACAAAAAGAAATATTAGATAATGCTATATTTTAATTTTTATTAATTTAGTCGTTACTTATTTCACCTTGCTTATCAGGTTTTATATACATAAGTATTTATTTCAAATTACAAATAAATTATTTTCTTATAAAAAAAAGTTGACACAGTTCAGGGAAAACAGACACAGCAGAGTCATGCAGCCAATATGAACTGCAAAAGAAATGTGTATGAGGGTACATACAAGGTAAAGCAATACACAGAATTTAATGGTAGTAGTATGGAACAAGTTGATCATATTTCTGAAAATTTCATAAAAATAGCATTAGTGGTAGGTAGTTGTTTTAATGCCCGAACAAGGATTTTATATACAGTCTAACACGGAAACTTTTTTTCTTGAAGGCTGATTGTAAAACTTTAGTGGAAATTTTCGTTTCTGAATCCCAGAATATTTTTCATTCCCTACATGGCTACAAAGTTTCTCTACCTTCAGATAAAAAATAACTAAATTAAAACAAGAAAAAAATCAACTAAAATCCAACGCGGAATGAATTTCGGTCAGTGAAAGACTTTCGAATGAGGTTTATCCTTAGATCTGCCCCACGACTAGCAGATCCCTCTACCCTTTCACCGGATCAAATTAACTGTCTACTGTCCAAATGTTTTTTTCGGGCTTT
>NW_027106983.1:762836-764303 GCF_000696795.3 Halyomorpha halys
ATATCGTTTTGAAGTTATGTAGATTATAAGAAGAGATTATGTTGATTATAGAAAGAATGAGTTTTAAAAGGATGAATATTTTTTTGCCAAAAATATATTAATTTAAATAGTTTATATTTTGTTTGGTCAAAATTTTTTCACTTCAAAGTTTCTGACATCAAAATAATTTAGGTAAAAAATAATACAGCAACTAACTCAATTTGGAACTGTCAGGAATGAATTTTTTTCTTGTGTTAAAAAAAAAATGCTGACAACCTTTTCAGTTTTTTATATAAAATTTGCAGTTTGTATTGAATAATATACATTTTAAAAAAATTCTTGTGATTTTCTGATAAGTAAGACGTTATTAAATCGCATGCTTACTTTACTAAATTACTTATTACTAACAAAATAATATAGACGAGAGAAACGATTTAACATTTAGATATTGGGTTTCTTGGAACTTTAATAAAAAACACAAGTAGGGGAATAATTTGTATGATATTAATTCGTTAATGGAGCAAATCCTTATTCTTTACTTAAAAAATATTTTATTAAAAAAATATATATATCGTTTTGAAGTTATGTAAGATTAAAAGAAGAGATTATGTAGATTATAGAAAGTTTTAAAAGGATGAATATTGTTTTGACGAAAATATATTAATTTAAATAGTATATATATTATTTGGTGAAAAACTTTTCACTTCAAAGTTTCTGACGTCATAATTTAGGTCATTTTTGACGTCATTATTTAACTGATCTAAAATAATTTAGGTAAAAAATAATACAGCTACTAACCCAATTTGGAACTGTCAGGAATGAAGTGCTTAAAAAAAATATAATTTAAAAAGTGTGGGACGTAATGATACAAAAGTAGTTGATGAATCATTTGAATAAATTCTGCGTATTGGATTGATTCTATAATCGAATGCTGCAATTCTGATAAAACAAACAAATTTTAAATAAGAGAATATTGATCATTCTAATCTGCATATATAATCCTCTATCTCGATGAAAATCTGTGCACGATTCTGTTATTTGAAACATGGATTAAAAAAAAAAAACTAAAACTCTCTCAAAGAGCTCTCAGACTTAATACTCATTCCAGTGGATTGGGAATCCAGGATTTCAATTTCAATCCAGGAATTTTCAGAAACTCTCATGATTGTGATGATGACTGTAGGGAAGGAATAAACAAATGGTTTAGAGAGAATCAAACAAAAAACAGTATATAAATTTATAACATGGTTTTTACAACTTAATTGGTCAGCGGTTAAATACAGAAAACTAAAAGTTTTTTTTTAGATATAAAATTGATTAAGGACCATTTTCGTACTAATTTCCAACATCTTTCGAGCTTTGAGCCAAATCGGACTTACTGGCGCGTCAAGGAAAATGTGTATGAGGGTACATACAAGGTAAAGCAATACACAGAATTTAATGGTAGTAGTATGGAACAAGTTGATCATATTTCTGAAAATTTCATAA
>NW_027106983.1:767048-772496 GCF_000696795.3 Halyomorpha halys
TAAATAATAATGTTATTGTAAATGTTTAAAAGTGAAGTTGTAATATAAGCTGTTAAATGTTTAGATGTCCCTGAAGATGGCTAGAAAGGCCGAAACGTTGGACAAATGAATAAATAAATTGTTGAGACTGATTTGGATATAAAATTGATTTATTTAATAAATACCATATTACCTTGTCTCAAAAATTTTTTGAAATAATATAATTAAAACTAATCCTTATTCTTTATATAACAAATATTTGATTAAAAAAAAAATATACATATCGTTTTGAAGTTACATAGATTATAAACTAGAGAAAGCTACTACTTGTTTTTGGTGATTGCAGGACTAAAAAGATCAGACAAGTTTCTGAGAGTTCTTCCCAATGAGCTCCTAGGAGCTGAGAAAAACAATTATTAAATTGTATCAATTTTTTTATATTATCGTTTTTGTCATTATTTTGTATGGATTTAAATGTTATTCCTTAGCAAACAATTTGGTTTCTGATATAATGCGCAAACAAAATATTGTTCGCTCATTATACCAGCAATAGCTGATCGCATTAAATTAAAAAAAAAATTGCTATATCGAACAGACGCTTTTGGTAGTGTAGGCCAAACAAATGTTTTTTTTATGTATGTTTTTGTATATTTGATGTATATTTTTTAATCGACCTACGTACTTATTATATAATAGAAGTAACTAACACGTCCTCAGATCAGTAAAGAAATAAAAAAATAATTTTATTATCTTACCCAAAACTGCAATAGCTGATCGCATTAAATTAAAAAAAAATTGTTATATCGAAAAGACGCTTTTATAGCAAATAAGCTAAGTAATTAAAAATTTTCAAAATGCTTAGATGATAGAATTTTAATAATTTAATTAATATTTTGATAAAGAAAACCCATTATTATGATTTTCTTATTTTATAAATAATAAAATATTGTATTCAGATGCATTTTCATTTTTTTTTTAATAAACTTAATAATAGCGAAATTGAAATATATTGAAAGTTGATTTAATAAATCGATTAATTTTAACTAAATATAATTAAATTAAATCGAATTATGTTAAACAAAGTCAATCTAATTGAAATTAAATCTAGAAGAAATAGATCATTTTTTATTTTGTTATTATCATGTTTATTTATAATAAAAAAATAATCAGTATAATGAAATGAATAAAAGATTTATAATATAAAGAAAATAACACGTGAGCCACGTAAAATATTTTTTTTAATAAAATGTTTAATTAAAATTAACCACGAAAATTTGTTATCATTTTTGTTCAAGAATGCTAAAAAGAAATATAACATAATTACTGGGTTTAGAGATTTATAAATTGACACCCGTTTAACGCAATTGCCAATTTTTTTTTTTACATGACTACAAGACATATAATTATTACGATAGTAGTAAATAAACCCTTTGGAGAAATTCTAGAATTGTTTGACCTGCTTTACTAAAAGGGACTTTTGGTTTTTATGATACTTTTATGAATTTGAATTGATTTAATATGATATTTAATAAAAAAAAAATCAGATAGTATAGAATTACGTTTTAATCAATTAGGAGCAAAGACAAAAATCATAAAATTAAAAACATTATAAATTTGTACTCGTACTCGTGTCTAATATTTTTGGACCTAGCGTCGCCTTTCCTTGAAAGCTGTACGTTCCATGTATTGTACATATATATAAAAGTAAAACATACAGCCAGAACATTAAATACTACTACAATATTATTTATAACATCGGTAATAATAATTTTATATAAAAATTAAGTATCGGCGAAAGCAAAATGTCAAAAAAGAAAAGAAGGAATAAGATGTAACACGTTTGAACTGCTGTAACATACTGGCTTTATTGGGTTCGGTACATCTCTTTATATACATTCGATCAGCCCATCTCAGTCAGTTGACCTCGAAATAACGGCTGACTAAGGCTGTAACTCCCCCCCCCCACCAGTTTACGAACAATCCTCGTAAACTTATATATACACATATATATACATATATTTGTTTTATAAATTGGAATGATTGATTAGAAGTATAAAATTATACACTAATTAGATAAATAATGATGTATAATCAATTCAATCTGAACATTATACATTATATGAAATATTAGCGAACTATAATTAAAACGATAATATAATATAGATAAATATAATATGTAATATACAAGAATATAACTGTTATTACTTACCTATATAAAGAATACATTGTAAGGGGTATTATTGCGATGGTGCAATATTGAGAATTCGAGTTTTCGAAAGAAATACCCGTTTTGAGGTCCTCTGAGTCACAAAAAACGTAGTCTCGCCAAATGGACTGTACGTATGTCTGTGAACAGTCTATCTCAAAAGTCGTCCGAAACTGAAATAACATATTTAAAGTTCAAAAACATATGCTTGGGATGTGACAGAAACTATTTTGACAAAATCGAATAACTGGAAGTGCCATTATTGATTCAATAATTGATTTCCCGCAATTGTTCGATTTTGTCAAAAAGGATTTCAGCTAGTTTGATTTAACTCGCCATTGTAAGGTAGAATATGATGTTCTTTAATGGATCAGCTTGGTCTTATGTTCACTGAAACAGTCTGACTTGGCTTAAATAAAGATTTTTTTTAATCCTCTTAATAGTAAATATAATTATTCTTTTAATCCATAAAATTAACAGTTCTCATTGTTAACAATAATAAACTGTAGATAAATACAAAATATTAATGAATTTCAGGAATAAATAAAGGGGAGAAAAAATAAGTATCCGATTATACCGGGGAAATACGAAATCACCCGATCTTATCCGAATGCAATACGGCTCAGTTAGTTATCTTTTGTTAAACTATTGTATTCTTAGCAGGAACTAAATTTATATTTGTTATTCCCACCTTGAGAAATCCTAAAATTCGAATTTTTAAAACAATAGAAAAATAAATATTATTATAAGTACATGATTTTCCCCTTCCTCGGTCTTCTGAAATTTTTTTTTTTTTTGAAAATTACAAAACTAGCGATAACTTCAACATGAGTCCACCAGTTTAGACAAAACTTGGGGACGTATTTAGGGTGCTAAGTGAAAATTGTATGGTGCGGTGCCCGCACCATATTTTGTTTCCTTTATTTCGAGATGCTCAGATATACTATTTAACAAATACTTTATGCTGAATTTATTTTTAAAATTAATTAATGTTTTTAGTTAATCAATCAACATGTCTTAAGCGTGCCCTATGGTAGCAACAGCTGCTAGAGTTTTTGATCCATGCACATTATCAACTAGCTTTAGTAGAACTGTAAAAAAAAAGAAATAATTTAAATATTTGAGTTTATTAAGAACCGGACCCGCCCCGCTAAAACCCCCGGGAAGCGACGGTCCTATCACTTTTGTGATTAGAGTCTTAGGGGGTATTAGAGGGGTGGGTTTTAACTATTAGATTTAAAATGAACAGGAGGCAAAATAACATGTAAAACTAGAAAAGAAGATATGAGATAAATAAAAAACAATTTGTACACACTAAGAGACGGAAAGTTAAGCAAGATGAGAATAAAAAAAGATCAAGAAAGAATAAAGGAAAATAATAATAAAGAACAAATCATAACTACCAATCTCGTGTTTTAAAGACAGCGAACGGGTGACAAAAAAGGTAGATTTGGGACAAGCATAGTGCTGGGAAGCTGATAATAACTGTAATTATTATATAATATAGCAAACATAAATATTTTTAAAAGTTTATTTAATGGTATTTAAAACTGTATTTACATCAAAAGAAATTCATTAAATTTATCTAATGGAGTGATACAAGCATGTAAAGAAACTACATATTGGTAGCACTGTAATAATATTTCTACTTTAGAAGGTCTCGAGGCCATTTTCTTTTCAGGCGCCTCAAAGGATTGTCAGGAATGGAAGAGGAAGCAAGGCTAGAAACTAGTTGGTTTGTGTGTTTAAGAAGTTTATTATAGAAGGAATGATATCTGGTTTCGGCTAGGTCGGTTACATATGGAACATTAAGGGTCTCTATGGATGATTTTCTTTGTGATGAAGTAAGGAGCATTGAGGAATTTACGAAGGATTTTGGATTCTAATGATTGGATAATAAAGGAAGGTTTAACGGAGCCCAAAATTGACCTTATTACAGTCACGTAGATCAGTCTTTTCTAATGGATTAAGTCTAGACCTTTTGTCTAGTAAGTGCTGTAGTTATGGGAATCGAGTGCAGTTTCTTATCTTGTGTTTGAGGATTCCAAGTTAGTCGTGTGTCCATCTACAGCCCAAGGTAGCGGATCTGTTCGAAAGGGATAAGAGCAGCATTATTAACGGATACTGCAGGGGAGCCGGTTGGTTAAGGTGAGGGAAAAGGTGATTTGATGGGTTTTGTTGGGATTTATTTTAATCCTGCAATTACGAAACCATTCTTCGAGGGCTGTGATATGGGATTGGGGAGTTTGGGATGTAATTATAGGGTTATTATTAACTGCGTGTACACATGTGTCATCGGCATACTTGGTGAGGATAGGGTTAGGATTGGTTGGGATGTCAGCTGTATAGACGGTGTGGAAGATGGGACCGAGGATACTACCTTGAGGAACACCTGCAAACTGAGAGGAGAGGGATGATTAGGAACCATTGTGGTTTACTTGATATAATGTATCAATGAGAAAGGAACGGATTATGAGAAAGTTTGTAGGAGATAGAAATTTACGGAGTTTGTAAGGCAGTGATGGCTGGGTACCAGACTCGATCAAAAGCCTGTAAAAACATATAAATTAAATGATAGTCTAACAAATTAAAAAACTAAATTGGCATATACTAATAGAAAATATAGTTAAGATACAATTAAGGAAGTATAAATTCAATACAATAAATCTGAAAGAACTAAGTAAAGTCTATTAAATATAAAGGTGTAAACTGAAAGATACAAAATTATTAAATGATGATAACGAACGTTTTCAGTATTGATATGGATAATAATATTTTATTTACATTAATAATTGTTATATCAGTATACGTACAATGAAATATGTGTGAAATATACGAATATTTATAATATATAAATGTATTATTATTTAGTTTGATTACTTCATAATTTAAGTATAAATGCATATTTGTTTCAGCCACAGACACATAGATTAACTACAAATAACAGATACTATAAAATAAATCTGTACTAATAATACTACAAAAAATAAAAATTAGAACTATCTATTCTATGTTTTTCTAATTAAAACTGTTAATCTTATTAGATCGTTTAACAAAAAAAAAAATTCAAATTACTTTACTTAAACGATTTTGCCCATCATAGAGGAGCTATGAGGAAACGTATTGTATTAAATGATTTTATTCATAATTGAGGAGCTATGAGGAAATGTATTGTATTAAATGATTTTGGCCATCATTGAGGAGCTATGATGAAACATATTGTAATAAATGATTTTGCCCATCATTGAGGAGCTATGAGGAAA
>NW_027106983.1:773722-792537 GCF_000696795.3 Halyomorpha halys
TTAGCCGATCATTGAGGAGCTATGAGGAGATGTATTGTATTAAATCATTTTGTCCATCATTAAGGAGCTATGAGGAAACAATCCGATCTCTACTGATAACTTTGTTGTTCCTCTTCCTTTTCAAGTTTCCTCCAATGATAAATATGTAACTTTAAATTTCTATCTACATCAAAGTGAATCATCAACTTATAGTATATTTACAACGATATATTGACTACAAATACAAATGGTTAATAGTATGTTAGTAACAAATACCTTTTCTACTTAACAATATCCAAGGGAGTTTGATAAGAACCACGAAAATCTTACGATGGGAATAAAAGAAACAATAAATTGTTTCTTACTGGGCGCCCACGACGCAACTAAGCTTAACAACTGTTTTTTTTTAATACTTTGGAAAGTGAACGTCCAACACAACATTGCACTTACGAAACTTGTTTAGTTCCTTAATAATGTTAAAAACTGAAGGTTCTTACTGCCCGAGACTAACCGACATTTCTTAATTACTCTCAATAAAAAAATGAGATTAAGAGGGTTGTTAACCCTGCATCGGACGCGGTTGATCTGACAGGCACAGGCTTCGGTTTTTAGGCGTGTCTTCCAATAAGGCGCCGAGTGTGACCCCTACCTCCCAGTAGTTTTCTAACTTTGTGGGGTGGTTCCAACCCGCCCAATAAGTTCAGCTCTTGCCGTCAAGAAAGTGCGTCACACGTGTTTTGATCTATTTTTTCTTGTTTTTTGATATTTTTCTATTTAGATAGTAAATTCAAGCACTTCACTGTTTTTCGATACTTGTGTTAGAGTCATTACCGTTTATGAATGGGGATCGTGTGCCCGTCTCACCGCGCCTTTCTGGTGTGTCTTTCAGGTTCATCGCGCCTCTTTTCTAGTTTTTTTTTTTATGAATTCTTCAATCGTTGTTTCAGTATTTCTTTGATTTTAGAGAGACCAAAATATTCCGGCCTTTTTGGTTTCAACAACGAAAAAGTGCTGGCAACCTACGTCACATGCAATAATAAATGTGTACTCTTCATTCAAGTCATTGATAAAACTACTGGAGAAAAAAAAACCTTAGGTCATAATGTATTATAATGCTCACGAAACTGGAGGTGATACTGCTAACCAAATGTGCGCCACATAAAACGTGCAACCAAATACACATCGATCGCCAATGACAGCTTTCTACACTATGTTGAACTAGGGAGGGATTAATTCCTTGGTTATCCACCTCAGGAATCAATTGGAATGAATTCCAAGAAGAGTTTTCCCCAAATAATTGTCACATGAACTGTGTATCGGACAACTTCAGCGAAGAAGCAAGCTGAAATCTGGCCTTCACACCTTGAAAATTAGTCTCAAGAGATCCCTCCCGGCTGATGATCGTCCAAAATTAAGCCCTCCTCACCTCCAAAAGTGGTCCAGATGTTATGATTGTACTGTGGAAACAGGAATACATCGGCTCACGAACTCCTGTGTGAAATGCAATCGAGGAATTTTCCCCTCATGCAAAACCACTCTATGCACCATGCTTTTCAGCCTGTTCTTGCGATCCTTCATCGGCTTTGATGGACGACGACTTCGACTTATTTATGTCCCCACTCATTTCAACTTGATGTCTGACCCCTTTTTGAATTTTGTTTCGAGGATAAAAGGTCCAATTTTGATTATATTCATTCATTTAATTCCTCGTTTTGACTTTGTTTATGCACCTAAATAAATAATGAGAAACGTTTTAAATTTATTTTATATTTTTCCCTAATAGTCTACATTCTCAAGATGATCGGTAATTTTTGGTTTAATTAAATAAGGCGATTTAAGGACTTCAGGAGTTTTTATCCATCGTGTGCCAATCTCAAATAAAACTAATAGGAGTTTTATTTTTCTGCAAAGTAAAGACTTCTTTTGCAGGTCATATAATATTGCATATTTAGAAACGGAGAAACGATTCCCCATTTTATATATATGTATATATAGTTGACCGTAAAGATTTAAATATAAGTAGATGGTCAGAGTTGCGGTCAAGAGAACAAATAGTTTAAAACTATTTTAATGTCCAACGTTTCGCCCCTCTTTACAGGGCTGTTCAAAGCGAACTTATTTGAGCGATTCCTCATTTTGTAATATATTTGTGTGCACTAGAATACAAAGCAAAGGTCGTAAATTGAAGATGGCTTTGATAGCCCGAACCATCAAAGAAGGTAGGAAAATCCGTGGATAAGGGCCAATACGGGAATATTCCCGCTGCCAGGAAAAACTTCCTTTTTTTTTAGTAGAAATTTCCTTTCCTTCTCACTTTCCTCCTTTTTATACAATTGATTATATATTTTATATTTTCGCAAGTTATCACTGTATATTTAAGTTTTTAATGATTTAGTGGAATCAAATATCTTATCTCAAAATAGCTTTACTCTCTAATATGCATTCAGCATTACTTTTCATTCAATTTATTTTTTTACTATTAGTAAAATCAAAAATATATTAAAAATGAGTCCATCGATCAAATCAAATATATTAAATTGATTCATGGTTAACAAGGCAACCTAATTTATGTTAAATGAAGAAGAAAGAAATAATTTAATATTTGGTTATTATTATGTTTATTTAAAATTAAAGGAATCAAATATTTATATCATGAAGAAAGGAACGCGACATTGAATTGGTGACTGCCAGAATCGTGTTTTCATAACCTTTATAATGAAAACAAAAATATTATTATTATAAAATAAACCAATATATAAAGTACCTAATGTATATTTCATATATTATTAGCTTTTCAACATCTAGATGGAAAAAAATTGATAATGCATCATTTTGTTTGACTTAACTTTATTGATAAATATATCTTTTGTTGAAAATAATGAGTGAGATACATTTCCTCTTTCCGATCATCCTCTAAGCCCACTTCTTCTGGGAGGGATTTCATTCAGTAGGGATCATGAGGGATCGCTGGATAAGGAGGAAATCAATTATACAAATATTGCGAGTTTTTTCACAAAGATGACATGAGTTAATCCTTGTACTTATTTTGTTTTGTTCGAGTCATATTGATATATTTTGAATGTTGTCCAGTAGCTCGACTTGAGCTTATAGTTTAGATCATCACGTTATAAAATAAAAATTGATAAACTTTTTTCTTTTTTCCAAAATTATTTTTAGAGATTGATGATTTTTAAAGATACGTCTTATCTTTTTTAACTAGTTCAACTCAACAGACGTAAACTTTTTTTTTATTTGTATAACTGAAGAATCAGGCGTTTCATGAAGTGTACGTTTTTTGAGTTATGAAATAAGTTTTTTTTAAACTTTTTTGGCAAAATTTACTCTATACGTTTAAAAAAATCTAGAATGATAAGACATTAGGCAAGTTGCATCGAAATCTATATAGCAATTTTGGCTTTAAAAACTATTAAAAACTGGCTTTTTTGGACAGTTTAGACGGTTAATTTTAAAAACTGCTCCTACATTTTTATTTTGTCTTTTGCATTCATAACTACATTTGTTGTTATTGTGAAAATAACTTAATTTTTAAGTAATCCTCTAATCGCTTTTAACAAATAGTAAAACAAATTTTATAATTCTTAGCAAAAATTCTGAAACCCAAAAATTATTTGATGGACATTGATAAAGAATTACTTTTGTAAATTAAGAAAAACTGTCATCTAAGTTGTAAGGAATAATAATATATAGTTTAAATTCTTTTTATAATAAAATAGTTGTTTCAGAAAAAATACAAATTCCTTTTTCTTTTGTTTTATTACATTTATTATTTATTAATGAAACTTTGCTAATAGATAAGGGAAATATTACGATTGGATAAAAACTTCCATTTTCAGTTTTCTGTGTGTTTTAAAGCCTCATAAGTCCCAAAACTCCATACTCTGCCATTGGTCTGCCTGACAGTGTATGTCAATTAGGCTGTACATCTCCTGATCGAGTTAACCGATTTTGTTTTGTTGGGTTTTGGTCCCTGATCCCTGTGTACAAAGTTGGGCAAAAGCCGGATTTCTCCGCCTGGTAAATCTATCGAGTCTATTAGCTAAAATAATAACAAATATGGTGCTTAATGCAGTTAAGGGATAAAATCTTTGCTATTCCTAAGTCATAAATTGTAACCCGACAAAAATAGGAAATTATAGGTTTTATTAAATGTTTATTACAATCATTACTTTAGAAGATTCAGAAGCAGGTACAATTTGAATACAGATTGTGATGGCTGAATTTCACTATGTTTCGTCTTTAGAAATAAAATTGAACCTTTCCACTCTGACCAGAAAATCTTAGTAACCGATTAGATGACTCGTTTTTTCTGCCTTGGTTGATATTCATCAACACAGTCAACCTTTTCTAAAAACAATCCACGAAACTTAGAGACTTTCAGAAGAGTAGCTGTCACAATTCTACGATTAAGAAAATTAACAGAAAAGGGAAACATCAATGAAAAAACAACACTAATGAAGTATTCACATCTCTGTTTTATCATATAATCTTATTCAATAATTGATGTACCAGCAGCTCGGAAAATGTAAACGTTATAAGAACTTTTTAATTTGTCTTTCAATTATAAATAAATCATTTCCTAATTTAGTTACTAATAATCTTAATGTTTTTAAATTTAAATATTTGTTGTATCTAAAGCAAATCAATCACTTTATAGAAAGCATAAAAAAGTGTCTGATAAGAGGAATTATCTGATTAAGACCTCAGTTATGACTAATTACTTCCGCTAGAGATATTGACTCAATTATTTTACATTATATTGAGCGGAAGGCCATTATTATAGTATTATTGCAATACTTCTATGATATATAACATCATGGCCTTTTCTATGTAATGATGTTTCATTGTCATATTTCCTGGAATTAGCGTATCTAGTTGATGAAACATCGCATTGAATATCGTCCTATTATATCAAGTGTAAGCTATGTTTATTTATTTATTTGCTTAATTTTTAGGTGCCGTATACAACTACAGGGTTAGAGGCACCGTATTCTGGATTTCATGGTTACATTTCTCGATACAGGTTGTTCTCCTTTAGGAACTTAAAACCAATTCTTCCAATTTTCTGGTAGTAAGGCTTGACGTTGTCCACGGAGGCCAAAAGACGTTCTTGATGATTCCAGTCGCGAACAGTGTTCCAGAACATGGTCCAACGTCAGGGTACATTCAAAACTATAACATGTCGGTGAAGGATTTCTTTCAAGAAGGTGCTTGTATGTTGATCTTGTATGTCCAATCCTGAGTCGGGTTATGATGCATTGTTCCCAGCGATTTTCGATAATTGGTGGTAGAGGTTGAGTATCACCAAATATTTTCTTCATTTTATTTGTTTCAGGTACCTTGGACCAAATACAGTGCCATGCTTCCTTGCATAGGGTCAAAACCGATTTATGGTAATCATACAGCGCCAAGTTACAATCAGGCACTGGAAATAGGGTGCATGCTTCTTTAGCAGCTGTGTCAGTCAGTACATTTCCCGTTATACCTGCATGACTGGGGATCCACAGGAAATTTACTTTTTATGTGATTTTTTGATTAAAGTTATGATGGAAAAAAACAATGGGGTTGTGCGAAATTTTGAATATCCGTGATGCTGGAGTAAGAATCACTACAGATCACAATCGAGGAGCAATTTTCATGTGCTAGCGTTAATGACAAATAGATTGCAAATAACTCGGGGAAAAACACTAAGAATATGGGGGAAGACTGTAGCGGATGATCTCCGCAGGTAGAACTACTGAACAACCAACATGATTAAAGTATTTTGACCCATCAGTGTAGATACATGTACAGCACTTGTAGCTAGAGAGAAGACTTAAAAAACATTGCTTGAGTACTTCAAGAGGGATAGACGATTTGTCGATGGATTCTAAGGCGAAATCAAAATTGGCTATTTTGGTTATCCACGGAGGTAATGGATTGGGGAATGATAACTATAACTTTGTTTGAGACCGCGATAGAAATCGGGTAGTGGAAGAAAACTGGAGAGGCGAATAGGTAATCTGTACCCCGAAACATTAATGTCTTGGGTCGTTTTGAGACGCCCTAGAAATTTCAGCAGAAAGTAGTACCTGGGTAGTTCTAGTGGCCACTCTTGGGCCTCCCAGAGTAAGCTGCTGATAGGACTAGTCCTGAAGGCCCCGGTAGCTCTACGGATCATAGCGTGGTGTACTGAGTCTAGCTTGTTAAGTATTTTCTTTGAGGCATCCTCATAAATGTTTAGCTTTGTTTAGACTGAATTTTCGTTTACATTTGACGGTTTTGAATCTCTTCCTATTCCCGATTGTTGCATAGTACACACTTTTTGATACATTTCTGAAAATCACACCAGTGGTTTTGTAATTAAATTTGTAATATTTTTATTCATTGAATATTTACAATACTACTTTTATTGTTGTTGTTAATTTTAGTTTTTTACTTTGATTTAAATTGTGTTCATAGTATTTTATATTATTGTTGCTGATTATTAGTCAATGCATATTGTTATTATTAGTCGTTTATTTTTAATAATTTAGATTTCACCATATATTATGATGAAATATCCCCTAGAAGCAAATGTTATTTAGATTTATAAATATATATATATATATATATAAAATTATATCGATAAAATATGTTGTATACTGTACAAATAGATACATAAAATTACTATTATAATTATTGTATATAGTAATTATTTTATGAAAATATATATTACATATTCCACATTTATCAAATCCTTTGAGGTTTCAGCCTTGTCCTGAACGCTAAAGAAGAGAGAGAAAAGAAAGACTTTCATACCCGGTAGCTCTCTGAAGATCGATACCTAAGAATATTAACTGACTTCTGTAGCAACTCCTTTGGCAGGGATTAAGGGAGATCTGAAGGGACGATGCAATAACTTTCTCTTCTTTCTTTTATAAGTGGTATCAATATCTCTTGTTTATGCAAATATCAAGGAAAATGTTTAATCGATGAATCGTTGATGTCTACAACAGCCTTATTGTACTTATTGTAAATCACCATTTCAAGATGTATAACATCACCAATCGGACTCAATATTTATTTATGGTTTCGAGGTCTTTGAACTTTTGAATTTTTCTATGTTAAAATGGGAAATTGATACAATACCAATCTATTAGATAAAGATGAAAATAATTCTTGTCAATTTATTAACTAACTGAATAGTGATGGTTTTTAAATTTGAATTCTTCTCCTTTGAACATTAGGTTTAATCTGTTTTCTATTTTCAATTCTATACTTCTTCCGTTGTTCCATCTCATCATTGCGATTAACCATTCCATCTCTGACATAATTTATTCAATCACTATATTTTAATTTTTTTATGTTTAAAAACATTTTAAATTTTTTTTAGGAAGGATAGCTTAGTGATCAAGGCATTGAATTCCTAGTTCTTATATCCATAACATACTTCCAATTTATACTGGTGATAACCAATCATTGGGTTAGAGTAAGTAAAAACGCGGTTGAGCATTGATATAACAGATTTTGTACAACCATTGGTCTAACCCATGTTCAACTAGTTCAAGAGCCTAGATGGAGAACAAATAAAGTTATTTTATCCTAATTTTTTCCTGTAACCCAATGGAAATTGTATAAAGTTAAGGCCCAAATTGACGTATGCCAATCATAGTATAGGAGAATAAAAAATGGTGGCTGCGCCAAAAGTTTCAAACAATTCATATTTATATTATATAAGAAAAATTATTTATTTTATGTTAGAAAACGGTTCAATTTTTATATTGACAATACAAGCGTTACTGTAATTATCATTAAAAAGTAGATAGTGAATTGTTTAAGCTGCACGCCCCTTATTTTAAAGATTATTTTATTGAATAAAATCCTAAAATAGTTCTTCATTTTTCATTCGGGACTCCATATTTAGCATCCATATTATTATTTAATATCACAAAATTTTATTTTAACAATCTACATACTGATAGTTATTCTTTTATATCAAACACCATGACGAATAAACTCATTAGCCTATTTATTGCCACAGTTACAATAACCGTAACTACCTTAAAAAAACAAAAAACTAATATTAAATTCCTGATGACACATGTGTATTCTCTGTACTGACTTATTTGGAATCTCCATACTGGACTGAAACGACAAGAAACTACTAGTCGATTCCGGTTATTTGACGAACTCTCTAAACTCTCCATTTACTACAAAACTCTTAAACATTATGATAATCAGAGCTATTTGGACATACGGAATTGAGCTTTGGGGCTCTACCATACTATCAAATTCCTTCCTTATCCAGCTCTTACAATCCAAACTCCTTGATGCTGCTTATAACATCACAAATAAACTCATCTATAAGACGTCAACATCCCACTCGTTGCAGATTTGGCCCGAAATCGATACCTCCTTTCATTCCGAAATTCTTACCCAACCAACCCTATCAATTCCTAATATCTCATCCTTACCAACCCCTTATTATTCTCCAAGGTGTCTGAAAAGAAGACATATATATAGATTAAAATAAATCTATAAATTATTTTTATTCAGAAATAAAAATTCAATAAATTAATACAAATGAAAGTTAAAATGTATAAAGCTCTCAAATATATTGTTAACAGAGTTCTAACATGGTGGAAAAAGGTTTTGATAATGGTGGAGTATTGTGACTCGTGCTATATAAGAAAATTGATAGAAATTTAGTTGATGTAAAAAAAAATAAACAATTTAAAGTAGATTACTATTTTTAGAAAATTGTTTCAAGAAACTGTGTGCTTATTACTTGATAAATATATCTGTTTTTAAACATAAGTAACTTGCAATATACAGATCAATCTTTAACAAATTTGCCAAATCAGTTGTTAGGTATGTTATTAAAAATATAGTGTTATGTATGGAGTGAAAAGTAAGTAAATAATATGAATATTTTAGGTAAGTCCTTCATAATGCGCAGCGTTGGATATATATACTGGTATATACATATTTGCATATATGTATCGGATAAATAAACATTTGCACAGCCAAACAAATCATTTAGTTTGTGTTAAATCGAGTTTGATATAAAAATTGAAAACTACATTATTTGTGTGTTCATTTAGAGTTCTTATGGATATACTAACAAGTAGTATAATACTTAAATATCTACTAACATAATTTTCTTAAATAGCTTAGACTTAACATACTATTAGAACATATCAGAGAAATATGACTGAAACTCATTTTCGATGATGCCAGAGATCAGGTTACGTGGCTAAGCGCTGAATATCAGAGAAAGGATTCCGTTACAAAAAATTTCCGGTGAAGCGCCATCAAAGATTGGCCGACCGTAGCGAGAGGTTCATCATCAAGGCAAGTGCCCCTTCATTAAATTTTTTGAAGCTGCAACAGGAAAGTACTTTAGGTCAGTCTAGTGTGTGCTTCGGCGCTGAACTTAAATTTTCCGCTACTCTGAATTCCATTTTATCAGGATTTTACCGTTGAAAAATTGTATAGACTAGAAATAGTTCGTGTACGCATCTATTTTTGAGGTTTATGCTTTCTTGGTTTCTTGGTTATGAAATCTCTATTAAACGAATTCAGGTTCCGCGTTCCAACCTACTTAAACATAAAGATAAAAAACAATTTTTAGAAAGGGATATTTATTAATATTGTGGTTTCTTACAGTCTTGTATCCTTACTTTGGCAGAAATGACCAATATTCTCTACCAGTAAGTTAGTGAACTGATTTTAACTGTTGAGATTTATTACGGAAGATCAAGTTTTATTACGTAATAAACATTAAGACCCACAATCTTGATTCGAATCAACTCCATTTCTGCTAAGAGCGTTTGGGTTTTTGCAACGACATGTTCTACCATCATGATCTTTCCATGAGAATTATTTCTAGTTGAGGATTGGTTTTAATTATCTTATTTTACTAGATATCAGTTTAATTAAGGTTTAGATAATTAAAATTACAATCTCCCGGGCTCGAGTTCGAATCCGGCTGTGACTGATAATTATTTATTCTTTTTACCTTTAATAATGAGCAACTCACCTCCTTGCACAACCGTTTTTTCAAGAAACAGTACTTCCTTACTAAGTACTGAATCTCAGACCCTTCATTGTTGTTAGGTTATAGCAGTACAGCTTTTTTAATCAGTCATAATACCTTTGAGTTCGTCTAGGTGTTCATATTAATCTTTATTGGGCTCATTTTCGCGTTCTTAAAATGAAGGATGAACAGCTCGAAATTTCGCTCACTCGATCAGATCTACATATACACACCTTAGGATTTTTCAAGATAAGGAGGTCTTGGCTAGATCACTTGGTTCTGTAGATACGATAATCCTAGTGGCAGTTAGGATGGAACTCAAAATTGTAATAAAATATTTATTGAAAGCAACGTTTCGAACCAAATTTGAGGTCATTATTATGGCGTGGATCAGTGAGACATTTAGCTATTTCAATAAGTTTTTTTTTAGAGTATGTTCCATTCTGTTGATCAGATTGAACACCATCATGTATAAAGTCAGAAAAAAAAAATTGTCCCCATCGAATAATTCCGAGGAATTTCGTTTTGTTTTTAGTGAAATCCTTGTTCAGGAATTATTCCAATTTTGATGAAATTTTCTGATAATGTGCAGTTTGACACCTCGATAATTTCATATAAATTTTATCAAATTCACTATTCAAGTATATTTTTCTTTGCATACCTTTATTTCGAGAATATTTGTCTGGTTTGGTCCAAAGATGCAGATTAGAATGGAAGTGGTCAATCAATTTTATTATCTATCATCTACTAATTTCGCTATTGCTTGCGTACATTTATTTTTATTGGGACACATATGTATCTCGTTTCTCTAATGGATTTTATTCTAAATATTCAAATAAAATATATCGAAAAAAATGTTTTCTCTGACCTCGAAATATACGTGATTATTTCTAACCCTATGAAACTAATGAGGAAGCTATAGTATGCACTTTTGTATGTATTAACTATGAACTTTAAAAAGCAGCATTGAGAATTGCAAACTTTAGATTATCGGAGAATATTTTATTTAGATTGAAAATAAGAGGAATTTCATGATTTCGAGTAACTTGAGAGCGTATATCCGAGTATGCATGATAATTGTCATGTAATAAAATATTTTCTGTTAAAAAATGTTGCTTGTCGTTTCAGTCGCGTGTGTGGGTCCCAAGTTAGTTGCTAGCCTCGATGTTTTCCTTAGAGGCCGATTTTTTTATATAAAATTAAAATAATTTTAAAATTTTTAGAACTCCTATTAACTAAAACATAAGATGAGATACAACAAAAGTACAAATGTACAACTATTTGATGTTACTTATTTACTTCAAGCTTGTTTACATTTTAAGCAGATTTTGAGGTATGTTTAGAAGTTGTTATAGCATAAACATGATGTTTCTTTAAAATTTTTGGGCCCACTTATTTTCTGTCTTTACTCTGGAAACCTAAACCCTAGCCTAATGACTAACACTAACACTTCTCCTACGGCGCTATACACATTTTGAGTTTATTCTAGCAACATGCAATTAGCCTGCCATTGGATTGAGGCTTTATTTTATTAAGGAAAATATATAGTTCATTAAAAACGAACGATAAAACTTATTTTATAAGATTTAATGGAATTAATTTTAATAAACCAGTTTTCTGAAACATAAATAATTTTTTACTGATTTCGGAATTTATTTGAAATAATCTTTTTCTTGTATTGAAATCCACATTTCATTTATTCAATTTGGATACTTTAACCTTAAACCTCTTATTTATTTTAATCCTCTAGTTATCTAACACTTAAACAATTTTTCGTGATTCTATCCAGTTTTACTGGTTCTTCCTGATTTTATTATATTGCTGGAATAAATTTCTTTCTAAATCATTGACATTTTATGTCAGTATAATATGTAGTGAATAGTCGGCCGTTTCAAATAATTGTATTAAACGTTTTAGCGTTGTCACCCTTTGATCCAGAACATTACAACAATGAGATACTAAGAGACTACAGAGGAATTGAGACAAGAAGCCAAAGCCACCAGGAGCGTGTATTATTTCTAGGGTAGAGAGGCGGTACCGGGGGTGGAGCCCCGCATCGACCCGCAGATCACAGCAGCATGGCCGCGCCGCCACTATGATACGCTCCCGGACTTTTCTTCTCATATCATTAGTATATATACATTTATTATATAACCCATAATTCTCTCTGATAGCTCTATCTTTACCTGGATATTTATTTACTGCTCTCAGCGTTGGTTTTATTAGGATACGGGCCCGATAACAAAAGAACTTTGGATGTGAACGGGGTGGTAGAAAACCCGCTAAGAGTAATTATCTCGCTGTGCTGAAAGAAGTATTAGAAACTGCATAGATGAAAATTAACTCTGTGCAATCAATTTTGTACAATCCTATCGAGATTAATTAATAAACAAAAATATCATTCCTAAAAGAACAGGTACTCTGTAGATGGGCGTTTCTTAAGAAAAGGACAATTTTTAGGATAAATAAGGGTATTTTTAAATTAATTTTCTATGTATATTGAGGTATTCAAATCCTTCCAGATTTTCGATTGATTTATAGCTATTAAGAGCTACTTCTTTATTATAAATATGAAAAACGTCCGGCCGGTAGGTATAGTGTATCCAGTACAACTTTCACATTTCAGTATCTAAAAATATCCAAACAATATCATCTAATCTCAGCCCATAAGCTAGCTATACCTAAAATACTGCTAACGTAAAATTTCCCAAAAGACAAAATGTCATCGTCTTACACATTTATCCTGGGATCAAACAGTATGAATACGTACTTGAAATTGCAGCCGTAACTGACTCAAAATTTGTCCCTTACACTTCAAGAATCTCTAACTCCCGATTTTATATCCATTGTAGTAATTAAGAAGTAAAGGACAGGGTTCTAATGAAGCCCAAATGAATATTTATCGACATTAAAGAAATTGTAATAGAATGGTATATGACTAGATATACGTTTAGCTAAACGTATAATAATCTCAGATGCTGGTCCTTCAATAACTCCTGAGACCATTAAAAAAAATTGTGTAATTATGCTTCATTATGATTTTAAATTAATCTTCTGAAGGGAATGTATCTGTTAACATGGACTGCGTGACCTATGTTAAGATACTAATATGTAGGACGAAACAAAGTCAGTAGGATGGATATGGTTCTTGGAGACAGAGTGCTGTGAAAAATATATTCAGATTTAAAAGAATCTAAGCTGTATCGTATTACCTCATGTAGACACTCTAAGAAAAATTTTATAGAAAAAAACGATTTACATTTAAAAGTAAGTCTTGTAATAATACAAAACATGCGTAATATTGCATATAAATGAGTCCATCAACCCATAGAGATAAATTTGTAAAATAAATAATTGAGGGTTTATAGATATACTATTCCTCGGGTTATGATTGTAGTTACTCTTACTTCAAGTGTATTAGTTAATCTTTTATTTTATTAATATAAGAAATTTTCTTATATTTATGTTTAAGTTTATAATCTAATTATACCCCTATCCTAAAAATTGCAACGACAAAATGATGATTATCAAAATACTTTTGAAATCGATAACGTTAAACATTATTAAATTAAAATGACTTTCTGTATTTTTTTAGCTTACACAGTGATGGCTGAGAGTGAATTTCTCTTTTTACTATTCGAAAAAGTTGACCCGCCTTCTCACAACTTTCTCTTTGCGCTACTTCTTTGTCATTTATTTTCTACTATTTTTTGACAAATTTTCAGTTATTATTATACATTTAATTGGTATAAATTTGTTTATTCATGATTTGGAATTTTAAGGAAAATATATCCAATTGAAACATATAGGTATTTAATTTTGTTATATTTTTTAAAAGTTTCATTTATTTTAAGAGTAATATGTAATATTTATGAACATGAAAAGAAATAAACTCTTTTTTTCTGATGAAATTCATATCTTTCTCTTTTTTTATTTATTTGTTTTCCTTTTTCTGACATATGTACGTCTGAGTGATATATTTGAATAAAAAGAACCCGATAATTGTTTTATTATGTGTATTAGAGAAAAATATTTTAATCTTTAATAGGAACTGCATTGCAATATAATAAACTAAAAATGTTTATGAAATATTCCACTGAATGACTTTGATTCAACTAAGCCACTCCTCACTATATAATATGTTTTTTATACTTTGAAGTAACTCGATACCTCTTAACTTTACTATTTCAACACATATTTTTGATTTGTCCTTTAGGAAAATCGCATCATTAAAATGCTCGGGCATCTGGAAAACATTCCACGATAGGGATATACTTTTAAGAGGATAAGAAGAAATCGGATCATCCAGTATCGGGATTTGAGGGATTGGACTGAGAGATATGTGTATTTGTCAAGAATGTTGGGACATACAGGTTCGTGGGTTCGGCCTTGAGTGTTTATAACTTCAATATTATCGATTATAAAAAGTAATTATAATTGTTAAATTTAATCATAAATTTATTTTAATTAATAATGAACATATCTTCAGTAGAAGTGTGAAAGAACTAGTAAATTCCAATTATACAGAAGAAACGAAAAAAACTTTAAAACAATTAAATTTCAATTGTAGATTTTAAGCCAAAATTTAAATTTTCGTTTTTTAGATAGTACTTACTATAATGTGATATATAGGGAGGGAATTTTAAACTTTTCAAGTCTTTTTTTCTAAAACTCCTATATAAAAAAATCATGTCATATAAGAATGTTTCGTGTAAATTTTAATGATTTTATTGTGCATATTCTTAAATATTTCACTGTTTTCCATATTGTAAATGCACATTTATGTAAATTCCAAACAAAAATCTTAAACAAACAGACAACAGATTTTTTTATGAATTTATTGGCACCTATAAGAGTCTTTTAATTTATAATTGAAGTTCCAACAACAATGTCCCCTCCACTTCTGTATTTTCCAAATCTTATATACTTTATTCTTACCTTAAGCACTTATTACGTCTGTGGACGTGGATAGATCGATTTTGCTAAACCAAGTTTCATTGATTTTTTTTTCAAGACTCAAAGATGCATTTCCATTGAAAATTTATTAAGATAACGATGAAGATGTCGAATTAAAATAACCACCTCATCCTGGTCCAGTAATATACTGTTGAGTTGATTTTTTTAACATAAAATCTTTATCCTTAACATTCAATTTTTTTATCGACAACCACTGAATTGGAGGAACAATAACTCAAGAACATGGAGTGAGGGACATAAAATAAATTGATAATTGTACATAAACTTTACTCAAGAATAGAATAATTAAAATATTTCTACATCGAAACATTTTACACTAACGAGGTTTAAAAGTGTCAACAGAATTTCATTTGACCTAGCACGTAAATGACCTTAAAATGATAAATAAATAAAATGACTTATATATCTAAGTCACAGAAAGAAAGAAAAATAACATACAAAAGGCTTAAAATAAACCTCACCTCACATTCAAATAGTTTTGAGTTACAACTTTACCTAACAATATTTAGTAGTAGCATACTAAATAATATTTGATGTTCTCATTATGAATATATTGATAATGGAAAGTAAATTGCTATCTCATCCATGAATAATGGAAAGTAAGTGATAAGAGGAGTAGAAGGTTGTAAAAATTGTGTGCTTAATAATTAATGTTATTATAATATAATATAATAAATAATATATTCCTTGATTTTTCAGCTTTATTTAGATTCTTGTTAATCAAAAAATTAATGAGAAAAAAGTTTCAAATGGAAAAAAATATTTTAGTTATTAACCATAAATTAATTAATCACTTTAATTTTAAAGTCATATGTTAATAATGCTTTCTGATTTTTCAGGTATGTAAACGTTTTTGCGAAGATTGTATGTCTAACTTCACTAAAAGTAAGCATTTTGTTTTTTTTTTCACTAAGAAGAAGTATTCACCTCTAGCCTTTGACTGTCTTTTGGCAATTTATTCAGAAAGTTTCAATTCTGAGTTTAAGGAGTGCAATACACAATCCAGCTAGTGTATGGGATATATTGTCGTTTCCACGTTTAAGTAACGAATGTGATTGAACGATTTAGTTTTAACTTCCTCATTTTAAATATTATTTTATATTTTAAATGGGGAAGTTAAAATTATACTTCTCTGAGCCGTATATTTATGCTTTTAACATTTTATCCAACAAAAATGTTTCTGGTACATTAATAAAGTAAATAAGGTTTCTCACAAATGTTACTTAAACATGGTGTTGAAGATAAAAACTTATTTGACTTCTATGGGATAAATTGATAGCAAACCGTAGCTTGAAAAATTATTATTCTTGTTATTTTAATGGAAAAGTATAAACTCTGGACTTTTTTGAAAAAATGTCTAGTCCACATTAAATGTAAGGATTGATTCTTATTTTTCAAAAGAGAAGGAAATATTCCTTATTTAGTTTAAGAATATAAACATTTTTTATTCTATTTTTTAAAAAAAACATAATAAATTGCTGATTTTTTATCATAAAAAATAATTTATACTTTAATAGAAAACCCTAGACCCTAGCTTTTAGGGATAGTCATAATCGGCGTTCTCCTGCTTAAACAATTTTAAATTATTAACTATTAATGAATTGGTAATCCAGAAAATGAATAAATCACTTAAATCTCTGGAAGTGTCTCCGTCTAAAACAGGTCAGGCATGATTATTAAGGATTATATAAAACCACTTGAATAGTTTTCATCATGAAATGTTATCTTTTTAAATGCATGAAAATAGTTTAATTAGCGTCTTAAAATATCACTTTTTTTTAAATTTATCAATGACAAAATAGTTTTTTTTTATAAACGACAACAAAATTTGTATTTGAAAATTTAACATGCTTCGATTTTGAAAACAATCATGAGATAGTTTCAGTAACGATATTAATGAAGGAGCCTACCATGACTCGCCATGTATATATGTAAAAATTAATTTCTGTTTTTGAGTATAGAGTAGAACCCCTGTTATCTAGGGTAATCATGGGTATAAGGGTCCACAGTAATTTTAGTTTGTGTTCATTAAACATTTATTTTCTAATATCAATAATCATTGCCAGTAGCAAGATAATTCTGCTATGATCGGCGTTATGCTCAAAATAGTTTAGTAGAAGTTCCAATGCTTCCAATCTTTGCACATGTCTATTTTTTTTTTGTTTTCGAAACGATGAGCGAATCTTCATTCTCATTGCTCGAGTTGCCGTTAACAAACTGCCACAAAGTCGATTCTCGGTTTTCTCTGTGAAAATCTGCTATAGTTGACAGTCAGTTGTTGGAATCTTCCATGTCACTTTCCAGCCACTTCTTCATGCCATACTCATCAACATCTATGAAATCCGGGGGAGCTTTGGCGATTTCGAGAAAAATATTCTGTTTCCATTTCTTCTGAGGTTTCTTCGGACAATATTTTCCCCCATGAAAGTTTCAGTGTTGGGGGGGGGGTACATTACCCAGACTTCACTCAATGAAAAGATGGCGTCTTTTATGGTCCTTGGGAAGCGAAGAATGGCTCCTCAATATTTAAGTTATCATGATGTCATATTGCTTTTTCTCTCACCATTTTTCTCGAAATAAGAAAAACCCTCAACGCGTTTTTGCATGAATCATTGATAGACGGCTTCATCTACGTCTTTAATGAAGATTTCTTCATTGTTTTCCCTGCATACGATGTTTGGGCCGATTACTATAAGGAGTATGGAATGTATTTTTTATTCTTCAAAATATGATGAACAGCTCCCCAATTTCTAATTTTGGACAATTTTTTTAACACTTTCATTTTTTCCTCTCGGTTGACGATATTTCTTAGTTCGAATTTAAAAGGAGACTAAAATACAACGGAGTAAATAATTATGTTGAAACAGGTCAGTGGGAGTTTCATGGAATAACTTCAAAACAACCGTTCCTAGAATATGAATTGGAGTAGTAGTTACCGGAAAGATCTCATTCTTAGAATACCAGCTTGCCCTGTTTTTCCATTCATTATTCTTAAAATTAATTCATAAATAAGTAATAATTAACAACTATGTAATTGTTAAATATAATCTTACGTATTAATATTTTAAAATAAATATTGTCCATATAAAATAAATGATGTAAAAATTAAAAATACAACTTATTAAAAAAAATTGGTCCCTCGGAACCCCTGTTAATTGGAACCCTGGTTAATAGAGTGCTGGATAATGGGGGTTATCCAGTATTGATATTTGACCTTTTGCCGACTACTAAGCGCCGTACTAGCGCACTGCACACCGATATGAGTTGCGTATTAGCATTTTGCGCCTTTGGCTACCAGCGTTCCCTTCCTTATGAATAGTCAATTTAATTATAGTTAGTAAATTCAATTGAGCGTCCGGTACATCCCTTCGAGCAGTTACTGTATCTTTACTGTACCATATCGTTATCTTTTTTTTACCTATCAAAACAGACAAATCCAGCTGTTCTCAAATAAATAAACTAATATAACTTATCAACTGACTGATACAGTCAATTGGAAATCATCATAAATCAAGTTTAGTCAGGAATAAGCGTGCATCTCTTGGCTATCTCAACACTCTCTTGATCTACATTAGAAATTAAGATTTATTTTGTTTTTTAGTTCTTTGTCTATAATAAATACATGTTGTCTATAAAATATCGGACCTAAGGTACCCTTAGATAATTAACAAGTATAATAAGATGATCGGGACAGGAGGAGAAAGAAAAAAGTTTCAAATGGAAAAAAATATTTTAGCTATTATCCGTAAATTAATTAATCATTTAAATTTTAAAGTCATATGTGAATAATGCTTTCTGATTTTTCAGGTATGTAAACGTTTTTGCGAAGATTGTATGTCTA
>NW_027106983.1:793593-798123 GCF_000696795.3 Halyomorpha halys
TATAAGAAGTTTTATTCTAGGTGAGGATATAGAGAATTAAAATGGATTTAAAAATGGTTCATGATATATCAAAAATGAAACAAAGTTTTGAAGGATTTAGTTGCTTTCTACAAGTTTTGGATTTTTAGAGTCTATATATATATAATTAAACGTATTCTGTAAAATAATATGAATGCCGTGTGTTTGATTTATGATATGAAATGAAAATTCTCGAACAAATTATTGATGTAGCTTATGGAACACACTTTAAAAAAATATTTTTCGACTTCCTATTGTATTGTGGGTTCATTTCAAGTCCCTTGATGTAAATTCTATTCAACACTAGAATATATTTCAATTTTCTTTTTTTTATTCCTCAAAAAACGCCACTTTTATAACCGCCCTTTTTATATACTTTTTTATGGGTGAGTGGATCAATTATACACTCATAATGTGAATTTGGCCAATAATTAAAGTTTTGTAGAGTGATTCTGGTTTGCAAGCTGTAAAGCATACATTTCAACAGCATTAGGACTGTAGAGGTATGATTTCATAGGGAGATTCATAAGAGGATTATGAATGAACACTCCACCTCCTGGGCTTTAAGCTTAAAGATGAAAGGTCTCACTTTAGAAACCAGTATTCTATAAAGTTTGTTTGAACATTCTCCAAATTATAATTCATAACACGTTTTCGAATCACCATCATATTTCAGGCATTGGATTTGAACTATATCATTTTAAACATTTCTTAATTACCTCCGTTCAATAACTAAACTTAATGAACGCGACTTAGTGATAAACTTATGAGATAGGTTTTATACAGTGCTGATATATCTTTTGTTTCTTCTTTACCTAATTTGCTGTTAATAATACATTTCTATTCTTCTAAATTATCAAATTTTAAATCCTTATGGAAAATTTTGGGTGGGCTTTAATTCAATAAACATATGGAAAACTTTGGAACTGAAAAACTTCAATCCGCATAGATATTAACATATACAAATGTGTAAATTTGGATAGACGTCCTTTTAAGTGGAGAAGGAAATAGAAATGTTGAGTGATAGAATTGTTATCAGTAGGAGAAAGGGAAGAAGGATTTAATTTTCAGAGGTCTACACGGGCATTTGTTTGTCCTCGCCTGATATTGCCTGAGTCTCCTTTCCTTGTTATTTGTTTCAAGCCTTCACCGTCTACTTGAGTCACTCATTACAGCTCCCTTTGGCCTTTAGAATTTTAATCAGTTATAATGGTGTTCTTCAGGTGGGAAGGAAAAAAAAGGGGGGGGGGGAATCAAATAACGAGCCGAGGAACAGAACAGAAGCCTCATTGTTTTACAAATTCCACCTTTGGAAATAATTATTAATAATAACTGCACTAGGAATGTCGCTTCCCTGAACATAATAGTGAATACCAATTAAACACGGATTTTGCCTTATAAGTATAATTTAATAAGCTAAAATGCTCTCTGGAAAATTATTATAATGCTTAGGTTAATAATTTTAAACCTGGAGATTAGGTTTTCCGTTTACCATAGCGTAGTATTAATTTTATTAAAAATAAACAATTTTTATCACACTCACCTGATACTATCTATTATACTCTCGCGAATATTAATAACAATTTCCCGTTTCATAAGTTTGTTGCATTTTGTGAAAACTGTTGATTATCGTGATATGAAAAATTAATTTTACGTTTACTGGCGAGTAAAATATTTTTATTCAACAACTAGTTATACACCGTGCTGTTTTGATTAAAAAGGTATGCATATTTTTCGATTGAAGTTACCATAAAAATAAAAAATCGTCGAATATTGATTAGTTGTCGGATTTAAGTAATCCGAATTTTTCGGTAAATTTTTGGTTTATATAAAGTCGGGGTCGGGGGTCTCATTTTCGGATGCCCCTCCTTTTCCCGGACACCGGAAGACCCCGTAGACGCCGCGACTGCAATGCCGCCCCAGCCTATGCACCATGCAAGTTAGTACCTGGCCTACCCCTACCATCACGCCAGAGTCCAGGACACGATGGCCAGCCACTGAAGAGGAAAGATGTCTTTTCAAGCACCAGGCGAATACACATGGCTCTCACCATTTCGCCCACAGCACACCTAGACGTGGGAAGCGACTAGGAGACGTCACCAGATAAGCACATTATTATATATGCCATGAGACCATCCAAATTCGTTCCTTTATTATATTACTATAGATAAAGATTTCTGGACTAACACAATAACCCAGTTTACCCCTCCAGGGAATTAAGTTTATAAATAAAAAGAAATATATATGCATGTTCACAATCAGAAAGTCTCTCACAATTTTCAGCTCCCCTTTTCCACACGAATAACATTTATCATAATTTAAAAATACACTCGGCACACCTGCAGTATAGCACGAGCAGGTCCCGATGTAAACATTAGTAATAATGTTATATTGTAAAAAAGGAGTTCCATATTTTTTTTAGCAGTTGATATTGGGGAGGGTATAGTAAAAAAGAAATTGATTTGTACTGAAAAAATAATTAGAAAAAAAGTAAAGGCAAAAAAATAAATAAAGTGAAATAATGATTAATATAAAAATAATAAATAATAATCACTTTGTGATGAGGTTGGATTGCATAAATTGTATGGTGGAATGGAGGAAAATATTGTGCAATGAGAATCGTAGGTTGTTTCGTACAAACCAGGAGGAATCCATTGCGATTCTCAGTACCTTGTTGTGAAGTTATTACAATTTTTTTCTTTTCACATGGATACTGCTTCCCACCTATCATCAGTAATGCAATGGCCTTAGTATAGTTTTATAAACATTTCCTGCTCTGAAATTTTGGCCTATCTTTCAAATCTGAAGGCATCGGAATACATTGGTAAATAAAAAGAGAGTATAGAAAATTTCTCAAAAACTGGCTCAACCTCACCTAATTTCGAGAGTGCATTACTTGCTCTTGAAATTTGTAATTTTGTTTATTATTTCTCCTAAAAGAAGGAAATTCAGAAACTAACCAGATATTCAAATGCTGAATCTCAAATAAAAACCATACAGTGTTGGAACAAAAAAAAATTTTTCTTTATTTCTTTGTAATTCTTTTTTTTTAGGTATGTTTTATGGAAAGAGTGATCAGTATACCTTTTCTTTACAACTCAAGTTAATTTGGGAGCAGTATTTTATTATTTATTACGAGAACTAATCGATCATAGTGTCATTTCCATATTTTCTTCATAAATTAACTGAGTTTTAAAATCACTTATATTTTTAAAATGTTCATTTAGGTACCCAGCAGCTTCTAAGTGGTTAGATTATCTAATTAATTTTTAAATTACCCGGCTTAAAAGTATGTAACACCCGTTAATGTACATTTAATTATGAAGCGTTCTTGTCTTTAATCCTTTGCTAATTGAAATAATTAAACAGGTTTTTATTGCAGCGAATGTTGTTTTCTTAAGTGTACATTCGTAAGTCATCGTTGCTCGCCGACAAAGTGACCAGGAACAATAACTTGAAGACCATATGCCACAGACCCCACGAAACTTGATCTGATTGGAGGGGACACTCTCCTCGAAAAGCCATCAAAGTGCCATATTATACTTTATAGTTAAAGACTACTATAAATATTTCAAACTACTATAATACTCTTATATTACTACAATAAGAATATGGAATAAAAGTTCATAGATTTATAATAAATTTACTATGATTAAGGCTTTCCCTAAGTCCCAATATATTTAAATTACAATACAATGTTGAGTGTTGTTTCGTGATTATGATTATGTACTCAACATTGGTCTTTACTCCTAGGTTTTTATAATTTACATCTTTATGAATATTAAATCGCAGTAATTTTTATTGTGACTCTAATTTATTTTCACTCTAATTTTGTTTATCTATCCTTAGAATGCGTTATTAGGGAATGTATTATTTTTGGAAAGTTTTTTTTTTTTATTTGAGCAATATAACACCCATTTTGTGTATGTGGGTATTTTGACAATGCCGGTAAGGATGAGGAAAGTATTTTTTTGAACGAAATAATGTTTTTATATTATTGTTCATAAATTAATAAGTAAATAATATTGAAAAATATAGTTAGAATTACAAATAGTAGCAACTATCCTTGCACGTGAAAACAGCAACGACTCGAGACCTTTTGTAAAGATGATGTTAGAATAATAATATAATATAATAATTAATTTTTTATTTAAAAAATATATATACATACAGTATATATAAACATACACATATACTTATATTATATATTAAATTAAATCTGTACCGTTACAGCCCATGAAGAGTGAGGGATGTAGTACTACGTTACCGTTGGTAGACAAACGGTTGTGCAAAGAGGTGAATTTATCAGAATCACGCTCTACTGCCAAATGATTCAATTCATTATTTTATGATAACCTGTTTTCTTATAGTTTTTTTAATGTAAAGAGTGAAAAAATATAGTAACTGTAGCTGTTCAAAACCACTATCAGAGAGAACACCGTAGAGGCTTCTACGTAGATGTTAAGCTTTTCGAATAATTCAAACAAAAAAATATTTTTGGGAACCTCAAAG